>NW_020664483.1:3648594-3690088 GCF_002925995.2 Terrapene triunguis
GGGAGCGCCGGCAAAAGTCTGTAACGCGCCCCTCAGGCGGGGGAGCGTCAGCAAAAGTCTGTAGCGGTGTCGGGATTCTGCTCCCCGAGGCAGGTTGGCCAGGGTAGGGGAACACAGGCCCACCCAACTCCACTGCGTTCCAGCCCAGGGCTCTGACAGTGGCGGGGCAAGGGTCCTGCCACTGGGTCAGCAGGGTCCTTCCACAACACACTGACCAAATAGACTCACCGTACTGTGCAGTTCTGTCCCTGGACTACTTCTTACCCGGTCGCTCGAGCGAGTCCCTCCAGCTCGTCCGGGTACTCAGCTGCTGGCAGCTCCAGCTCCCCCTCCGCCTCAGGCTCCTCCAGTTCCTCTGGGTACTCGGCGGCAGGCAGTCCTGGCAGCCCCAGTCCTTCCTCCAGGTCAGGTTTCTCCTGCTCCCGGGCCTCCCCTGGCGTGGCAGCAAGGTCTGGAGGGAACAGCCGGCAGTCTGCGTCTACCTCCCTCCCTGGTGCTGCCCTGACTGAGCTAAGGGCCCCACCCTTTATACTTCCTGTTCCACCCCTCCCCTTCCGGGGGGTGGAGTAAGCTTGGCCTGGCCCTGCCCACTCAGGCTGAGAGAGTGGCTCTTTACCCTCAGGTTCGGAGGGAAGCCACCCTGGCTCCCTACAACGGTCATCACTTGCTTGCCTGTTAAGTCTAACTTCAAGTGCAAGATTCTTGGGGAAAGGATCTGTCATTTTTGTCTGACAAATACCATGTGCTCCCATAGTGTGGTGTAAAAAATAATCAAGGTTCCAAAGTAGGCTAAAAGTGATGGTTTACTTTGAACTGGTCACTAGAAAAAAAATGCTTCTTTATTTTCATAAAAAGCAAACAAAATGGACATATCATAGATATAATCAGCGTTACATTTCCGAGGGCCTTTCCGTGGTAGCAGTGAGCTCTTTTGTTTGCTGCAGGTCCAAAGACCTTCTTCCAGACAATGGAAGTGTGGAGCTTAGTAAATGTGAATATACCCAGTATTCAACTGAATTTGGTCCTAAGACTTCATACACACGTGAGAGATGTTTAAGAATTTATCTTTGGGTATGAGAGTTAAAGTAACTGAAATACTTGAGATATTGCAACTGCCATCAAAAACCTTACTGTATAGCAATAATTTTGGGAAAAGAATGGCAATTGTTATACTGCTCCTAAAATATTTGAGTTAAAAATGAAATACATTTGATGCTTTCTGAACATCCCTGTCTGGTTCTATCATTGTCTTTTTAATTCCCTAACAGGATCCTTTGATGTCCTTGATATTTACCAGCTTCACATATGTCATGTAATGCTGCCTTCATCCTTAAACCGAAGCGTATTACAAAACATCCTTCACCCAGCAGCTGACCACAGAAACAAATACTGGACCCAGTGCCTCTCTGATGTAACTCTGTTGTAGCTGATGGAGTTACAGCAGGCTCAGTTTGCTTTGTTCTCCTTGAATTACCAGTTGAACAAAAAAGAGATCAACTTTTCCCAACCCTTTTATTTTTTCTCCTTACCTATATACAGGTCGGGGGAGGGGGAGTTTCCCTTTAAGCTTGAACAGATCAGCTGTAGCCACTGACCCTTAGCTTGTTAAAAGTGGGTGGAGGTTGTGTTAACCATTAACGCTAATTAAATACCTCTTCGGAGCATGTAAATGTATATATTTATATTGATTAGTGGTTGGCTGTTTTGTGCTATTGTATACTCACACAATCACAATTATCCAGAAGTACCCTTAACTGACACTGTTCTTTCTACACACACCCCATTACAGAAATAGAAAAGGTAGCCTAATTAAGGCTAGGTCTACACTACAGCGGGGTTCCGACCTAAGATACGCAACTTCAGCTACGTGAATACCGTAGCTGAAGTTGCGTATTTTAGGTCGGCTTACCTGGTGGTGAGGACGGGGGAAAGCCGACCGCTGCCGCGCTGCCGCCGACTCCGCTGCCGCATCTTGCCGAGGTGGATTTCCGGAGTCGACGGCAGAGCGATCAGGGATCGATTTTACCGCGTCCTCACGAGACGCGGTAAGTCGATCCCCGATAAACCGATTGCTACCCGCCGGATCGGCGGGTAGTGAAGACGTAGCCTAAATCAAGACTGATTGAAATTATATAATCAATTAGGCTTCATCCTTTAAATATGCTATTTATGAAGGTATTATAACACCAAAACTTTTATAAGACTCTCAATCTTGTTTAAGACCCCAAATGAATTTCCCATAACAGTTTTATTATACAATCCCCTTTATTAATCTGCTGGTAGGCCATGCGCCAGCTCATGCCATGGTCCCCAGGTCTCAAAATACATAGCTGGAATCAGTCTGGCTCACTTGTGGGCTAATATTGATAAAATAAGTATTAGAATGATAAGAAAGCGTTTAGTGTTTAGATTATTGAATGCTTGTGAGTTGCTGCTTGCATTAATCTTACTTGTAATATCTGTTGTTAATACTGTAATGTAATATTTGAGCGGTTATACTGACAGGGTTATCAAAAATCCACACCATGCATATTCCGTGACTGTATGAATCGCCATACAGGAGAGGGACATTAATTAGTGTGAAGAGCTGCTCTTCTACAAAAATTGTTATGCCCCTCCTGAAAGAGGAGACCCATGGATACCTGACAGGCTTTGGGTGGATCTTACAACTAGAAACTCCCCAAATCTGGATTAGGGAAATCTTCAAAAAAAGACCCAAAGACTCATATTGTTGATCTGCCCTCTCCCCCTTCCCCCTGGAGATGAGTCATGCAAGTGGACTCCTCCCTTCAGCTGATTTTGCACATGGCAAAAGGGGGATTAAAAGCAAACAAACAAAAGGAACAAGGGATCTCTATGCTGCTTGGACTCTGGGGGACAAGGTGTTTCTAGGCATAAGCAAGAGAATCCCAGCTGTTTAGCCTGGGTTAGCCCTAAAGGTCAAATAGAGCTTGTTGATAGAAGCCTATATCACTCTAACTCATTTGTGTGTCTATGCTGGCTCACTTTACCCTTGAAAATAACTAATTTCCTTTTCCTAGTTAATAAATCTTCCTATGGTTTACTATAGGATTGGCTATAAGCATTGCCTTTGGTTTGAGACCTAGAGCGCAATTGACCTGGGGTAAGTGACTGGTTCTTTAGGATCAGAAATAACCTGAATATTGCTGTTTCCTGGTGTAAGGGGACACGTACCCCAGAGAGACACTCACCTAGGTGGCATGACAGACAGGAGTACCCAAGAGGAATGCCTGTGACTCCCTGTTAAGACAATTAAAGTGCCCTGAGGCATGTGCACTTGGTGTAGTTGGTTGGTGAAATCTAAGTTGAGAATTCACAACCCATTAAGAGTTTGTGCCCTGTTTTTTAACAGTCTGCCCTGAGGTTGGTACTCGTGCTTTTGCATCATCACGGGGAGCGTTACAGAATTATTCCCATTTATCTTTGTAGATTTGAACCCAATAGGTTCTTTGTTGATTAAAAACATCTCCTGGATGATGGCTCCTCAGGCACAAGAGTGGGAAATATGTTTGTATGTGCAACCGAGTGTGGCATGTACACAAGTCCTGATTCTCTGCTCTGTTTGTAGGCAGCTGAGCTTATCTTAATTGGGTACTAAACTTTACCACCAGTGAATTGTATCCACTGTATACCACCAAGGTTGTTCTCTCCTGGAACAAAGTTCATGGAATAGTTGCCAAAATGGTGGAAGGCTCTGGGAACTGAGATATCCACTTCAAAATGGGTGTGGTTAGGCCATAAAGGAACAGCCACACCGCACGTATTCTCCAGCTGGCTGCCTGGGTAAAGTTGGTGTGAGTGACTGGTGTAAAGTAAAGTAGAGCAGCCACAAGGCTGCTTGAATCTGAAGTGCAAAGCTGGCGTACAGTGCAGCAACCCCAGTAAGCCACAACATCTCACAGTGCTATGCTCTGTGCCTGCCACCTCTTCCGCTAATGTCCCCTGGTAAGACGTGCATCTCCTACTCCCCTCCCTGGATGGGCATGAGTTTATTGCCTCTGTTTCCCTGAGTGTGATATAGAGGACCACCCTCACAGAACACATTTGCATGGGACATGAAAGTCATTGAGGAGTTCAGTGCAACACCGTTCTCAAATTTGGAATAATGTCCTAACTCTGACATGAGATTCTAAACATGTGTTAAGTATCAGAGGGGTAGCCGTGTTAGTCTGAATCTGTAAAAAGCAACAGAGAGTCCTGTGGCACCTTTAAGACTAACAGAAGTATTGGGAGCATAAGCTTTCGTGGGTAAGAACCTCACTTCTTCAGATGCAAGGCCTTCACTTCACTTGCATCTGAAGAAGTGAGGTTCTTACCCATGAAAGCTTATGATCCCAATACTTCTGTTAGTCTTAAAGGTGCCACAGGACTCTCTGTTGCTTTAACATGTGTTATCTATGCAGAATAGGAACGTCCTGAATCAGCAATCCTGAACCTGTGCCATCCCCGTGGGCAGCAAAGTCAGTGCATATTGACAAGAGACTAGCTATTAAAATCACTAAGCTTTTTGATATTCTTCTGGAATAGAGACCATGATCATTTATATGCCACTCATGTCCTAAAAGTGACCCAATGAATGTACAGTACAGCTAGTAACAGCAGGGATTATTAGACTGCTGTAAGGGGGCCAAGTGATGATTGCAATGCCATGCATAAAATGCCAGCATACTTTGATTACTGTTTTTAGATATACAAATTGAGTTAAGACAACAGTAATGTGGATATGGATACAAGTCTACAGCTGCAATTTACAAGTTCATTAACAGTGCCCCAGCAACGATCATTATGTTTTAATTGCTGCCCTAATTAGCGATGAATTCTCATTATTTTTCATTAAAATCCCAACGCAGCCCTGGCACATTCCCTTTGTTCTTCTGACAACTATAAAGTGAAGACACCTAAGGGACATGGAGAGGAAGCAGATTATATGGCAGGGATGTTTGCCGCTCCCACTGGAAATTTCTTTCATTTGATACGTATAAAAACAATTTGACTTATTATTTACAGTTTGAAGAAATGAGTATTTGTATAAATAAACATTGATTGGACAGTGGCAGACAGGGCCGGCTCTGGCTTTTTTGCCGCCCCGGGCAAAAAAGCCTCCGGCCGCCCCCCCAGCGCGGCAGGGGAGGGCGCGGGGGGAGGGCGGCTGGAGCCCCGGGGGGCGGGCGGCGCGGGCGGGCCGGGGCCCGGGGGGAGGGCGGCGAGCCCCGGCCGGGGCTCTGCTCTCCCCGGCGGCCGTGGCCCCGCTCTCCCCGGCGGCCAGAGCCAAAGCGCCGCGCCGCCCCACTCCAGGTGCCGCCCCAAGCACAAGCTTGGTGGGCTGGTGCCTGGAGCTGGCCCTGGTGACAGACTGCTACTATGTAGCATTCTCAGAAAGACCCAGCACTAGGAAAATACATGCACTTTAACAGCTTATCCTCCTTTGACTTCAAGGGAAATTTTGCAGCAGTGCACGACTAAACCCTTTCAAGTAGAAAAAGCTCTAGCTATGGCTTACAACAACAAATACCTCAGTAATCATGGCAAGGCAACTCCAAGGAGATAAAATGTTAGTTTAATGTAAAGATTTGGTGAAATTTCTATTAGCACTAATAACACCAGACCCCTCGGGGGAGTGGTTAGCAGCAGCACTTGAACCTGGGAATCTTAAAGAGTGAGCCTCTACTTCCTTCGCCATTAGCCAAGGCTGGAGGAAACTCATCAATCTCTGTGGCCCAGCCACTACTAGAGTGGGCCAGCGGGCCACTGTGGGTGTGTGAGGGTTACACAGTCAGCAGCAGCCTGCCCTCTTCTGAAGAGACAAACTGGAAGGATGGGCAAGAAATGACAGCGTCTTGCCCGCCGCACTCAAGTAGCAGACCAGGATCTCTAAGTGCTCCCGGGTACTAAAAGAGCGGGTCAGCTACTGTCGTTCCTGTGCACACCTTGGTCCTAGGGGCAGGGCCAACAAAGGGTGGGGGGGAAGCTGGTACAAATTACCGGGGCCCGGCGATCCGGAAGGGGGCTCGGCTTCCCCCCACCCTCGTCGCCTTACCGGGGCCCGGCTTCCCCGGCTTCTCCCCCTCTCGTCGGCCCTGTTTAGCCGGTCCGCCCTTGCTGGGGGGCCCAAAAAATTTTTTTCACCGGGGCCCAAACCCGCTCTCGGCGGCCCTGCCTAGGGGATGCGCGGAGTCTCAAAGCTGACCAGTAGAGCTAGTCAGAAAGTAGCATTTCCATTCTGTGAGAAATTCAGCCTTTTGAAATATGGTTTAGTTCCAAATCAGAACCAAAAAGCCCAACCTTTTGAAACGTCCCGCGGAATGATCATTCTGAGGATATTTTATTTGGACTCCCTGAAACAAATATAAAACATAATATCGTATAGATTAAATATAACAACATTCAAATATAGTATAAAACTAAATGAAATGAATCAAAGTGATGAAGTGAAAACGGAACATTTGTACTTTATCAAAGCCAAATGTTTCAATTTCAGTTAAACTACATTTTCTGATAGAAAACTGTTCCATCTAAAAAATTTTGACCAGCTCTACTGACTAATATATACATCAACGTCAGCAGCATGTGTTCTCAGGGGACGTATCCTGCTGATTTTTTCAGATAAGCAGCTACATGAGCCCCCAGACTACCTCCTGGCACACTAGCACTAGTCATTCACTTAGCTACAGCAGCATTCGTCAAGTTCTATCTGGGGCCTATTAGGATTCACAAAGTCTTTATTGCAGTTCTTTTCCTATGGGCATATGAGCCCATTTGATTTAGAGTTTGCAACTTGAACAAAACACAGAAGCCAGAATTCTCAGCTGTGCACCCAGTCTAGGTGCAGCTACAAAAGCTATGAGTCCAGTTTTGCATCTGTTATATGGTGATCCTGCTTATTGGCAAAGCGGTGCACAAATAGAAAGCAGGCCAGCTTTCTGACTTACTGACTCTCTTCATTCTCTACGGATTGCCACAAAATGGAGGCATGCTTTCTTGTGACTTCAGTGTCAAAAGGTTTCACAGCAGCTGTCCACTCTTTCGACTACTGTATCATGAACTGCTTTACGTAATTTATTGCCTGTGGTAATGCATGTCCCCTGCTTTTCCTGCGTAAGTCTAAGGGCTTTCCAACACAGGGAAATTGATTCAGGCTAAAGCAGGGTGTGATTTTAAAGTGGATTAACTATGTCTGATTCTGTCTACACTATAGTGCTACAGTCGCAGGGCTGCAACTGTGCCACTGTAGCATTGACACTTGCTGCAGTGACAGAAGGGGTTTTTCGGTTGATATAGTTAATCCACCTGCTGAAGAGGCAATAGCTAGGTTGATAGAAGAATTCTTCCGACGACCTAGTGCTGTCTATATTGGGGCTTACGTGGGCGTAACCAGGTCTCTGTGTACGTTTCACACCCCGGAGCGATATAGGTCAGTCTAGGTTTTAGGTGTAGCTGCAGCGACCTAGGCCTCAGCTAGGTTATGCCTCCGGTGAGCAGAGGCAAACCAACCCAATGGAGATAAAGTTTAAATTTTAAACTTTGTCAAGGAAAAACCCAGAAATTGGGTAGGAACAATAAAATAATGGAAATAATAGAATATAAAACTAAATAATATAAAGTAACAAATACTTGCTTAGGAAAACAATACACTGTAAGTTACCATCACACTGAAAGATGTTTTTCAACAACATGCAAGAGGGAACCAACTCCTTCCCTCCTTGGCTGCAAAGTCCAGCTTCACCCAGTTGTCCTGCCTGTGCCTGTCTCCAGCTTGTGATGCTCCTTTGCTTTGACACTGCAGCGACCGCATCTCTTTCCAGCAAATCCACCTGTAAACTCCTCACCCAGAGAGCCCCACCCTTTCTGCAGGCACCCAAACTGTATCCCCTCTGTCCGTGGCCCAGTGGTCAACCTCACTGGTCGTATACTCTGTGCCCCTCATGCTGGGCTTCTTGCACATTGCCCTTCATGGCCCAGCTTCCTCTTTCCCTTTTCACCCCGTGCAGTCTCTTTTACCTCCTTCTCTACCCACCTTCCAGCTGTCCCCTTTGGGTGCATTCCAAGCCCCCAGCTCGAGCTGCCCTCTCATTGGTTGCCTGTCTCCCCAGGACAACTTCCTATGCCACTGCATCATCCTGGAGGCCTTAACATTAGCTCTCTTGGTTGAAATAGAAGCAGGTGCCAGGGCCAGGGTTACTCTGTAAACCAGGCCTAACTCTCCGTGTGGACGCTCTTATTCTGGAATAAAAGTGCTGTATTCCAAACTATCGTAATCCACTGGATTATGTAATTTAGCCCACTTTCAGTCCACCCTTACTGTAAATGAGAATCAGTCTCAAAAATCTGTAATATGACTGGAAAGGCCTGTGCGTTGCTTTGGAATGCTAAGTGTTATAAAATGTAAATTGCTTTTGTTGTAAAGGGTTGGGCGGGGGGGGGGGAGAGAAGGAAAAGAACTGAAGTGGAAAGCACAACATGAAAAATTGAAAGGAAAAGAGAAATGAAATAGATAGGTTGGTGTTCAAATGTAGAAAGGATTAATGAAATATTAAGGACCAATCCTGTCTTCCTCATACAGACAAAATCCTCACTGATATTAGGGGAGCTCTGAGCTCTGGCTGTGTATGGAGAATGGGATTAAGTTCCATGCAGATGAACAAGGCTGCAAGAGACTTAAGAAAAGAAGCTTGGGGTTAAAGGAAAGAAGAAAATGAAGATGACACAGCGTGGGTCCTCTGGTGTAGAAAACGTATTGCTATATTTGGTCTTTATTTCAAAGCACTGAATTGTGATTATTAAATGACTAGAATGCAGCATTCCACACATTAGATTGTAAGGATTTTGAAAGCTCTCTTCTTGGACTAGCTTTACTCCCGTTGATCTCAGAGCAGTGAAAAAAGGTGGGTGAGGGAATATCTTTTATTGGACCAACTTCTGTTGGTGGGAGAGACAAGTTGGAGCGCTGACATAGAAAATGTACTCAGGCCATGTCGACACTACACATTTATGTCAACCCAAGTTGCTTTGGATAAGGCAGAAGTTAGGTCATTGCTTGTGTGCATGCGTACTTTGCTCCTTGTGTTGGTGGTACCAGGATTGCTTGAATCGATGCACAGTACAGCACACCATGGGTAGGTATCCCAGTGTGCAACCCGCCACCATCCAGCGCACTGTCTTTTGAGACGTTTTGGCAATGCATGATGGGGCCAAAACGAGTCATGACTGGCGCATGGGGTCAATTTCCCAGTTTGCAACAGTCTCCATCCCATAATGTCATCTGCATCCCATAATTTTTGCACTTCTTTTTCAAAATGACACAGACCCGCACAGCTTTCCTTGCTGCACTATTGTCATGAGTTTTGCAAGCACAGGGCCCATGATCCTGCTGTATTTACAGAGCCACAAGAAGAACCGAATCCACAGATTACTGTGGGACATAGCGAGAACCAATTCAAGGTTGTTGGTGGAGTGCTGCTTCTGGGCCCCAAAAACGAGCACTGACTGGTGGGATTGCATCATAGTGCAGGCTTGGGATGACGAGCAGCGGCTGCAGAACTTTCGGATGTGCTAGGCAACATTCCTGGATCTGTGAGCCAAGCTCGCCCCAGCCCTCCAGTGCAGTGACACCAAACTGAGAGCTGCACTGGCAGTGGAGCAGAGAGTGGCGATCCCACTATGGAAACTTGTAATGCCACATAACTACTGGTCAGTCGGAGATCAATTTGGAGTCACGAAATCTATCACGGGAGCCCCTGTCAGGTAAGAGTCCAGAGCCATTTATTGCCTGCTGCTACACAGGATTGTGACTCTCGGCAATGTGCAGGACATAGTGGATGGATTTGCAGCAATGGGATTCCTGAACTGTGGTGGAGCGATACAGAGCACACCTATCCCTATTTTGGCACCAGACCATCTTGCCACAGAGTATATCAACAGAAAGGGCTAGTTTTCTATGGTGAAGCAAGCATTGGTGGATCACCAGGGATGCTTCACTGACATCAACGAGGGCTGGTCAGGAAAGGTACATTATGCTCACATCTTTAAGAACAAAGGACTTTTCAGGAAGCTGCAAGCAGGGATTTTCTATCACAAACGGCAGATCATCATTGGAAATGTTGAAATGCCAATAGTGATCCTGGGTGACCCAGCCTAACTGTTGCTCCCCTGCCTTTTGAAGGGGTACACCAACCGTCTTGACAGCACCAAGGAACGATTCAGCTACCAGCTCAACCAGTGCTCCTTGAGGAGAGTAAACTATGGGCAATGGCCCCAAAATGGTTAGGACACCCCATTCTCTCAAAGCCAGCAATTTCTTCAGGAATATCTTTTACACCCACCAGGTTGGGGTAAAACACACATCTGATTGCCTCCATCACCACTTTTGCCCATGGTTGACTTTCCAACACCAAACTGACTGGCAACAGACCTGTAGGAGCCTGGGGTAGCCAGCTTCCAGACAGTTATAGCAACCCATTTCTGCACAAGGATGCCCTCATGCACGTATCTTTACCCTGGAGGGTTGAGTCAAGCTGCTTACAAAGCTCCAGAAATGTAGCTTTCTTCATGCAAAAGTTCTGACCTCACTGCTGATCATCCTAGGTTTCCATGATGATATCACCAGTCTGTGCTTGTGTCCCTGCTTCAGAAGTATTGGTCTATATAACAGGCATTGGTGGCTTTACCAGGTGTCATAAGCAGCCAGTTTGAGTCTACCATGCTTCAGTACGCCTCCTCCTCCTCTTGCTCCATCATGAGCTATGTCAAGTGTCTTTGGTGGGTCAGAAAATGCTGAGGAAATGTCCACCAGAGTCTCAGACACTCAGCCCATCTCCTGACACAGGAGTGAAAGCACAAGCAAGAGAAGTTCTTCAAAAGATGCGTCCTTCATGTTGCTGACTCCGGTAGCTGGGAGCACACATAACAACAAGACTGCTTGGCAGGATGTGTTGGCAGGCTGTTCAAACCTCCTGTAATGTGCAGGGTGGACAGTCAAGTTTTCTCAGAGTGCACCATGACCAAAGGGCTAGAGAGGCCATGTTTTGGCAGGGTACCAAGGAGTCTGGGATATGGTTGGTTTGACTTGGGTCTGCATGCTGCAATGTGGACACCAGAGCCCCAAGTTTGAGCCTGTGTTAGAAATTTCTTAACATAGGGTTAATAGTCAGTGTAGATACTCAAGTCCTGGGTTTTCTAACCCAAGGTCATCTGGAGTCCCACTAACCCTGGGCTTACATTGTCATGATCAGGATGTGGGCAGTCATACGTAGTGGTCAGAGCAAGAGTCAGGCCAAGTCAGATATCAGACAGTCAGAGTCCAAGATAGACCAGAGGATTAACTGAGAGTTAGGTGTCAGGAGGCAGGCAGCGTCAGGTTACCAACAGATCAGGATCAGGTGCCAGGTTACAGACACCTTCAATGCACTTCACTCCTGACCAGCAACACCCTGGATTATTACAGGCCCACAGTCAACCCACCTGTGGATAAACCCACAGGAAGTTAAAACACCCTCCAGAGGCAATATGGAGGTGTCAGCAGCCCAGAACCCCCCAGGTTCCCACTCTGCAGGTTCTGAGTATGTTTACCAGTCCTGAAGAAGAACTCTGTGTAAGCTTGAAAACTTGTCTCTCTCACCAACAGAAGTTGGTCCAATAAAAGATATTATCTCACCCACCCTGTCTATCTAATATCCTGGGACCAACGCGATTACAACAGTACATGCTGACTTCAGTGGCAACAGAATTGAATTAAGATAGGGTGTTTTTGAAGACCCCACCTGAAAGGAATACTCAGAGAAGACCCCTTAGAGAGCCTCAGCATGGGGGGTGGGGGGGTTGACTTGACTTCTCTAGGTGTCTTCTAGCCATGTTTTTCTGATCCTCACAGCACCCACGTGAGGCAGAGAAATGCTGTAATCCCCATTTTACACATAAAATGGCCATACTGGGTCAGACCAATGGTCCATCTATCCCAGTATCGTGTCTTCCGACAACAGCCAATGCCAGGTGCTTCAGAGGGAATGAACAAAACAGGGCAATAATCGAGTGATCCATCCCATCATCCACTCCCAGCTTCTGGCAGTCAGAGGTTTGACATCATAGAATATCAGGATTGGAAGGGACCTCAGGAAGTCATCTAGTCCAACCCCCTGCTCAAAGCAGGACCAATCCCCTGACAGATTTTTGCCCCAGATCCCTAAATGGCCTTCTTAAGGATTGAACTCACAACCCTGGTTTTAGTACGCCAATGCTCAAACCACTGAACTATCCCTCCTTCCCTGTGTTTAGGGTTGCATCCCTGAACTATCCCTCCCTCCCTGACATGGGGTTGCATCCCTGAGCATCTGGGCTAATAATCATTGATAGACCTATCCTCCATGAACTTGTCTAGTTCTTTTTTGAACCCAGTTATAGTTTTGGCCTTCACAACATCCCCTGGCAATGAGTTCCAGAGGTTGACTGGGCGTTATGTGAAAAAATATTTCTTTTTGTTTGTTTTAAACCTGCTGCCTATTAATTTTTATTAGGTGCTCACTGGTTCTTTTGTTGTATGAAGGAGTAAATAACACTTCCTTATTGATTTTATCAACACCTATCATGATTGTATAGACCTCTATCTTAGTCATCTCTTTTCCAAGCTGAACAGTCCCAGTCTTTTTAATCTCTCCTCATATGAAAGCTGTTCCATCCCGCTAATAATTCTTCTCTATACCTTTTCCAATTTTAAGAGATTTTTTTGAGATGAGGCAACCAGAACTACACACAGTATTCAAGGTGCAGAACCAAGGCACAGAGACAAACTGACTCACCCCACCCCACAGGAAACCTGTAGCAAAGCAGGTAATTGAACCCATGTCTGCCAAGCCCCAGGCTAGCACCCTAACCACTGGACTATTCCACTAATTGCAGAATTAAAAATATCTAATTTTATGGGGAGAACGGCATAATGTCATTCCCCTCCCCCATCTGATCTGCACAAAAATTCATTTATATTTTAAAAACATGCCCTGTTCTAATAGTTAATTCCTTGGCAATAGCTAGTCTGGAGCTTGCTGCATATCAGATTTCAGGGAGTATGAAAGAAAAGAATATCAATGAATAAGTGACCGAAGCACCACTCCAGTAACAAATGGATTAGGTACTAAAACAACAGCAGTCCTGCTGCTTGTATATATCACTATCTGTTTGAAAAACAGAAAGTGTTATAGGAAATTCTTTGGTCTCGTTAGTAAATTTTGAGATTTTTCAGAGCTCTGGATAATAATCACATTGTTTTCACAGTTCTTCCATAAATGATTTTGATAATAAAGGACCTCCTATGACATTAAGTACATTTTAATTACGGCATTGTCTGTAATGCATATATCTAATTGCAAATAATTATTTTATCATACTTCGCCTGTTTGCCTGTTATATGCATCAGATATTATCTTATGACTCAGTGGAACAGGTTAATTAAAATTTTTCTTTTAATATATTTTCAAAGCTAACAGCCTAATTTCATCTAAACACCAGCTGTGTTAGTAAAAGTGATTCCCCCCCCCTTATGCTTATTGGGAGGCGGGCATGAGTGATTCCTGAAGGGTATAATCACTGCACCAGATTCTGCAGCAGTTCATTTGCAAAAAAAGAATCTCTCTAACACACCATCAGTGACCAGTGGATAGCTTTGTGTTTCTTTTTCCCTTCCTGATATACAAGGGAACTTGATGTTTTACTTTCAGAGAGAACATTTAATGAATTACACTGCCACCAAATAACCCCTATTTTGTTTGTATGCACTGTGCTCAGGGTTAAGACTGTCTGCCTGATCACTCTTGATGTGGCAGGCGCTTCGTTCAAGGGTGGTCACATTGGATTGCCTCCCTCCCTCAATTACTGTTCCTTGGAGTGATAAAGAACAGACGTGAGGTAAGGGAAGTTACGAAATGAGCACATTCTTAAGTCTAACATAGTACACTACCCGCTAAGTCCATGCAAAAGAAGAAAAACAAATAAAGGCCCATTAGAATAAATTGATCTATATTTACAAAACAATAGAAGGAAAAACACTTTGTACATACAGGAAAGGATACTTCAAATATAACTTGTATTAACCATAAATGATCTTTAATCCTTAGCCAAACCTCCATCTGTAAGTCAGCATCTTACTGACATTTAAAGTTACCCTAGAAACATCCTCTGGATGCCTGTTCAGGCTGCATGGGGACCTATTCAGGGTGTTCCAGCTTTTCCCCGCTCACTCCTGTTGCTCAGCAAGTTAGAGCTCTCAGTATCCTCTAGGTGGGGCTTTCTGCTCCCAGATTACAAATGGGTGAGTCTCCAGAACAACACAGCAAAGTTCAGCACGTGACTAAAACTTTGAAGAATCAGCTGATGTGCCTTAGGGATGGGCAAAAATTTCCCCTTCATCCTTATTTTGACAATACTAGTTCTCCCACACTTAATTGTAATGTGTACCTTCAGGTTGGAACCGGTTCTTAGTTTGGAAGAACCAGTTTGCCCAAACTATAATGCTTACACCCAACGGGAGAAATACAATTCTTCTGGACCTTCACTTTGAAATTTCCTGATATTTTGGGCTTAGTTTCTCAACATTAACCTTGGATTAATGAAGCTTTGGTAGCAGGAAAAAAAATTATACTGTGGAATGATTTCAAAGGACAGTTAAACAATGACTTTTAGAAAAATAACTCCCATGCATGCTAATTTATAAAATGACCTCCTAATTTAAGACTTAAAAATCTCTACAAAATTATTGCTAACTGAAGAATTTATGCATGCATATAAATAATACCAGAGAGCTGATGTCAGAGAGGTGCTTATTCTGCTTGGGGAAACGTATCCCATTTCTTTTAATATGAAACGTCCATACTACCTCAGACCAATAAGCAATCCAAGCAGGATACAAATTCCACAGGCTCCTGCCCCCTGCAGGTGTTTGGAAAAAGTGTACACATAACTTTAGGTGACTCATGTATATAAACAACCCACACCACCCCCCATCTCCACCCTTCTGCAAACAAGTTGGCTTCCTTATTTGACCTGAAAGAGTCAACTTATACAGGAGTATAGATAGTCAACTTAAAGCTCCAACCGTCAGTTAGGCATAAGTGCTTAAAAGCAATAAAGTCAATAGGCCAAGACACTCAGAACTGAGGTGCATACCTCTCAAATTTCCCTCATTTCAAGGGACGTCACTCATTTTAGTCCCAAAGTTCACACTTATTTCAATAGTTTTATTAGGGAAGGCGGGTACAAAGCCTCCACAGAAACATTAGAGTCATGAAGGGTAAAAATGTAATAGAAACACAGGAGAGATTAGTGGTATCCTCCTCTTCCCAGCAACTAGGACCACAACAAACTTCTGAGTCTCTCTTCTCCTTTAAAATTCTCCCTTTTCCATCAATGAAATGCAAGAGCAAAAATGTTAAATAAATTATAATTTACCTCTTTTAAATGCTCTTATTTTCTTTATTTATATTAAATTGCAATTTCCTCTACTTTTTTCAGAGGTTAACCCAATTTTTTAGCTCCTTTCCCCCACCTCAAGCTACAAACAATGATGCAAATACACCACCTCATTAACAAAACAGATTTCTCTCTTTTATTATGTTCACTTTTGTTGTTTTAATTCCTTCTTAGCCTCCATGCTTTTTAACTCCCTCAGCCTTACACAAGAAGTGATAATAGTGTAGCGCTTTGCAAATCTTCTCTAAATGCCCACAGCACCACCTCTTTGAGTAGACTGGAGCTCTTCTGCCAGGTGGAGTTGGCAATAACAAGGGTCAGGTTCAGCATCAGGGGGGTTCCTCTTAACAATAAAAAACAGAACTGGCTCAAGCCCCCACCTAGTAATCTGGGAAAACTAAACATGACCCCGGGCACCTCTAGGCAATACTTCCCCACTTGCAAGCGCTGAGTCTGCATAGAACAAAAGAAAGCTTTTATTAAAAGGGAAAGGAAACGTAGCATTGATTTGGGAAAACACCATACCACCATTCGAAAGCATGTAACCATAAGCAAACACCCACCCCACAGTACACTGGGCGGTGTCCTTTGTCTCAGTTTCCCACTTTATGACCTGAAAGTCCAATGAACGCCTGTCCCGTTAACACACCAGTCCCCTTTCCCTCTGTTGCACCCCACTCACCCAGTTGGTTGTCCTTAGTTATCAAATACCCAGAATTCAGAGGCTCATTCACATGGGTCCACCTCCTGCCCCTGAAAAGGGGGGGGGGGACATTGAGCAATGCCTCCACTGCTACCTCTGCAAATGGCTCATTGCTGCTTCTTGCAGCTCACTACCACAGCCTGCAATGCCATGTTTGAGGTCCCCTCCCTTAGCCCAGCTCTTAGTGATTTCACTTGGTAGGGGAGAGGAACCTCTATGCTGCTTCCTCTTCATTGTCTTTTACTGCAATGCTACTATCCCCATACCAAGTCTAAGGCTTAGCCCCCTAGATGTGTTCATCAGCGATTTCAGCTCTTGTAATCATTGAACAGGAACAAGGAGTCTTCACTGAGGCCAGTCATTACTGTCTTTAAATACTAGAGCGGGGAGGATCAAATGGCAGCCACAACTACTGTATTTAAACAGCATCCCCTCATCCTCAGTGGGAATTTATATCCTACCCCCTGCTTAGCAAGAGAGGTTCAGTTTAGAGTGACCCCCTCAATCAGCGCATAGCAAGGGCAGTTCTGCTGCCCTTTACTCATACAATAAGCATAACATTTCATTGCCCCGGCATTCAATACTAAAGTGAATTGTAACCCAAAACCAGCCAAAATGGATCACTTTGGCAAAGCAGGTCTATCTGCTGAGACTTGAAGAAGAGCTCTGTGTGGCTCGAAAGCTTGTCTCTCTCACCAACAGAAGTTGGTCCAATAAAAGATATTACCCCACCCACCTTGTCTCGGCTAATCACCTAGGCAGAGAAGGTGTGTCAATGAAAATACGGTCTGCTCCCAAGGTCTTTTCCCCCAGTGCATCACTAGAGGTCAAGGGGGAGCTCATGCAGACCCTGCTCACATAGATAAGTATGATGATCTCTATTTTACAGGTGGAGAAAAAAAGAGGCAGAGAAGTTGAATACCTGAGATTATGTAATTCCAAATGAAGCTCTCTGGTGTGGAAGTTGCTCAGCACTTCTGAAAATCAGGGTGGATGACTTGTGCAAGGCCAAGAAGGCATCGGTTCAGACAAAGGGTTATGATTCAGAAGTCCTTGATTCCTAAAGTGCCTAAATTTTTGCTCAGACTACAATTTCATGTTTCCCTCTCTTATACTCAGCTACTGTGTTGATGAGAGCTATAGAAATACATTTATACATCACTGGTGACAATCCTGGCCCTGTTGAACTCCATGGTAAATTTCCCCTTGATGCTACTGTAGCCTGGATGTCACTACCAGAGCTTTGGTAGGACCTAGCTACCATATGAAGTTCTATTTTAAATTCTGTCTTGACCTATCTGTGATTTGAGAATTTTAATGGCAAGCCTTGCACAGGATCTGGCAGAAATGGGATTAAAACATCTCCCCAAAGAGCCAAACATTCCTGCCTTCTGCTACCAACCAAAATGGATTAGCATGTGCCTGTGGCAAGGAATGCTGATGAACCTCATTAGCAGCATACAACTGACTCCCTGAGGGCTGAGGTGTATACCCTGCAAGATGAAAAGGCTAGAGCTACCAGTTGAAGTAGTAGTGATCCTTCCCCTCGGATATGGCTGAAGCAAACACTTTTGTATCCTGGATTTAGTGCAGTTGAGAAAAGCAACATGTTATCTCTGTACTATGGAATATGGCTGAGGGAAGCCTGGAGTAGTAAATATTCAAGCTTTAAAGGTGCAGGACATCCTTGATTTTTCTTCTAATTTTTAGGATAAACCACACCACCTTTGTCTGAAGAGTTCTTTGCCAAGCCAATCAGTCCAGGGCTGGCCCAGCCTGCCATAAGCTTCCTTATATGTATAAATTGCCTAGGGAGGTTGTGGAATCTCCATCTCTGGACATATTTAAGAGTAGGTTAGATAAAGGTCTATCAGGGATGGTCTAGACAGTATTTGGTCCTGCCATGCGGGCAGGGGACTGGACTCGATGACCTCTCGAGGTCCCTTCCAGTCCTAGAATCTATGAATCTATGTATCCTCCTTTTGCAAACCTAGTTTGAGCTCTCCCATCTGCTTCTATGTTTGGTGGACATTTTCACTCCCTGAAATTTTCTATCACGGCCTACTCTTTTCAAAGTGTGTTAAGGGGTGTGGGATACATAAGAGATATGTTGTTCCTTTCTCCCTGGTGTTTTCCCATTCATAGTTGTAAATTCTCATCTTTCTTTTTGGACTTGGTTTGAACACCTGGCATGCAGAACATGGGCGTCTCTTTTGAACTAGCTGTTTTTACTGCCTCCTTTTTATCTTTACCGTATCAACAAAGTTATGTAGCCTCGTATATGAGGCTGGTTGAAAACATTCCATCCAAACTGGCTTTAGAGGGAAAACTCCGTTTTTGATTAAACCAATTTGGGGAGAAAAGTGTCTGCTTTTTACTGAAAATGTTAAGTTTTCATCAAAAGCTTTTTGGCTAAAAGCTTTCATGGTTTTGCCGAATTTTTTTTTTTTTAAATGAAAAGTTGAAAATTTCTACCAGCGCTCAAAATATTGGCACCAACCTTTCCAACAGGCTACTAGCCCTTAAATTATGGTGCTCCCACAGGAAATATTTTTTCATGTAAATATTCACTAAAATGGTTAATGACGACCAGATGCTTAACACAATTAATATTAACAAGGAGGAAGGAACACAAGCCAAACCAGGGAAAGGATAGGTTAAGTTAGATGTATTCAAGTCAGCAGGGCCCGATGAAATTCATCCTAGGGTACATAAGGAACTAGCTGAAGCAGTTTCAGAACTGTTGACAATTATCTTTGAGAACTTGTGGAGGAAAGATGAGTCCCAGAGAATGGGAAAAGTGCAAATATAGTACCTATCTTTAAAAAGGAGAACAAAGAGGACCTGGAAAATTATGGACTAGTCAGCCTAACTTTGATCCCTGGAAAGATACTGGAACAAATTATTAAACAATCAATTTGTAAGCACCTAAAAGATACAGTAGAAACTCTGAGTTACGAACACCAGCGTTATGAACTGACCAGTCAACCACACACCTCATTTAAAATTGGAAGTAAACAATCAGGCAGCAGCAGAGCCACACACAAAGAAAAAAATTTAAAAAAGTAAATACAGTACTGTACAGTAATAAATGTGAACTTCTAAAAAAAGTTAAGGGAAAGTTTTAAAAAATATTTGACAAAGTAAGGAAAAATGTTCTGTGCTTGTTTTATTTAAATTGAGATGGTTAAAAGCAGCATTTTCTTCTACATAGTAAAGTTTCAAACCTGTATTAAGTCAATGTTCAGCTGTAATTACTTTTAAAAGAACAGCCATAACATTTTTTGTTCAGAGTTACGAACATTTCAGAGTTAAGAACAACCTCCATTCCCGAGGTGTTCGTAACTTTGAGGTTCTACTGTAATAGGTTTACAAAAACTAGCCAGTATGGATTTGTCAATAACAAATCCTGCCAGATCAACATAATTCTCTTTTTAACAGGGTCAGTGGCCTAGTAGATGGGGGAGAAGCAGTAGACATCACATATCTTGACTTTAGCATGGCTTTTGACACTGTCCCTTGAGACATTCTCATAAGGAAACTAGGGAAATGTGGTGTAGATGGAGTTACTATAAGGTAAATGAATGAATGGTTGAAAGACTGTATTCAAAGAATAGTTATCAATGGTTTGCTGTCAAACTGGACAGCACATATAGTGGGGTCCCACAGAGGTCAACCCTGGGTCTGATACTGTTCAATATTTTCATTAATGATTTGAATAATGGAGTGGAGATTATGCTTATATAATGTGCAGATGACATCAAGCTGGGAGTAGTTGCCAGCACTTTGGAGGACAGGATTAGAAATCAAAATGACCTTGATAAATTAGAGAATTGGTCAGAAATCAACAAGATGAAATTTAATAAAGACAAGTGTAAAGTACTACACTTAAGAAGGAAAAATCAGATGCACGAGTACAAGATGGGGGAATAACTGCCTTTAGGAGTACTACTGCCTAAAGGAGCTGGGAGTTATGGATGATCACAAATTGAATGTGTCAACAAGTTGATGCATTTGCACAAAAGGATAATATTATTTGCGATTGTATTAATAGGAGTGTTGTATGTAAGACATGGTAGGGAACCGTCCTGCTCTACACAGCACTGCTGAGGCCTCAGCTGGAGTATTCAGGCCACACTTTAGGAAAAATGTGAACAAATTGGAGACAGTCCAGAGGAGAGCAACAAAAGTGATAAGAGATTTAGAAAACCTCCTGACCTATGAAAAAAGGTTAAAAAACTGAGCATGGTTAGTCTTGAGAAAACAAGGCTGAGGAGAGGACCTGATAAGAGTCTTCAACTATGTTAAGGGCTGTTACAAAGGTGATTGTGATCAATTGTTCTCCATGTTCACTGAAGGTAAGACAAGAAGCAATGGGCTTAATCTGCAGCAAGGAAGATTTAGAAACTTTCTAACTATAAGGATAATTAAGTTCTGGAATAGGCTTCCAAGGGAAGCTGTGGAAACCCCATTACTGGAGGTTTTTAAGAACAGGCTAGACAAACACCTATCAGGGATGGTCTAGGTTAGGTTGGGCCTGCTTCAGCACAGTGGGGTGGACTAGATGACTTCTCGAGGTCCCTTCCAGCTCTATATTTCTCTGAGTCTCTAGATCTTTACATCTAAACAAACAATGCCAGTGTGGTAGGGTATTGTCCTGATATTCAGGAATCCAGCTTTGGATACTGAGCCCCCACTGGAACCCAGATCTGAACCCCTTTATACTCCAAGGGAAAGTGACTGGTTCCAAATCCAGACACACGACTCCATCTGAATTTTGCAGCTCTGGCCAATCAATATTTAGTTATATCCTTGAGAAGAAATGCAAGCAGTGAATATTGAGGAATACCAAAGCACCCACTTGGATTTCCTAAAGCAAATTCTCAATTTTTATTAAATAAAGGGTTTCAAAGACAGGAGAAGGATGCAGCCTACTCATCTTGGAAGCCAACACACTCTTCACTAGCACTCTGAAGCCAGCTCTGTGCTTTCTTGCACAGCTCCCCTTTCAGCAGCCATACAGGGGCAAGGAATAGTATTAGATTACAGTAATATCATCTGTCTTCCCAGGCACTTCTAGCCAGTGGGAACACAGCAGGCATCTAGGGCCCTTAATTCATGTGCCACAGGTACAGGGAGAATAAACCCTTTTGTAACAAGATGAAAATATAGGGCTAGAGCCTCAGCTGATGGCGCTCCCCTGAAATCTATGGAGCTACTCACAGGTTCCAGTGTTGACCTACGTGAATTAGGTTGCAGGATCAGGGCCTAGGACAACAAGTTATGTTTATATTAGTAAAAATATTTAAGTATGTGCCTTCAAGAGCAGTACACTCTGTCACAGAGATGGACATTGATGGGAAAACGCACCCATGAATCTCAGAGCCAGCTGGGTAAGTCTTTCTTAACATACAATTTGGCATATCACTAAAATATTTGATTCCCATTTCCATACTAACCGCATTGGCGCAGTAACAGATCTCTGCAGAACAAACACACACTGTGCATTAACCAGCAAACATCAAGTGAATTGATTCAGACAAATACAGGTTGCAATCACCACAAGAATATGAAGCTACTGTCCCTCAGCAGATCTAAGGAAGCAGGGCCAGCTCTAGGTTTTTTGCCGCCCCAAGCAAAAAAAACAACAACAATCTCTGAGAGTGCAACTGCGAATCAAAAAACAAAAGAATGGCCGGAATGCCGCCCCTGGAATTGTGCCACCCCAAGCATGTGCTTGGTTTGCTGGTGCCTAGAGCCTGTCCTGTAAGCAAGACTAACAATAGCAGACAGACAGAAGAAAATGCCTCAGACATAAAGACGCTGCTGCCTTTTCCTACTGAACAATAAATAAGGACAAAATGCAGCTGTTGACCTGCTTTTATAAACTTAATCTTCAGGTAGGAACAATGGAGGGGGGGAGGGGGGAGGAATCTACAAAGGGGACTGAAGTATTGCAATGCTAAGAGTCACAGCACCGAACTTTGGCGCCTAGAAAATCCAGGAACAAAACTGTGGTCCACAAAGCCTGAGTTCAGGCCTAGGCTCCCTTTACAATGAATGGGGCGAGACAGGCACCTAAAAATGTGATCCACAAAAGCCAACATGCTAGGCTGGGACCCACCAAAGCTAGCCAGTCGGAGATGCTGATGACAGGGGTGTGCGCTAAACCCCATCCCACTTTTCTCGCAGAGACAGCCACCAAAGGCCAGGTCACAGGGAGGTGCCTAGCTCTGCTTAGTGATCCACAAATGGGAACCAGCTGCCTGGACTTAGACGGCTCAGGCCCCTGAGGTGTTTCTTGCCAGAATGAGTTAGGCGCCTGCCTTGCTCCACTCAGACAAGCCAAAGAAGAAGGTGGTGCCAGCACTGGCAGTGAGTTCAGGTGCCTACAGCGTTCAGCGGTAGTTTTGTGGAGCACAATGGAGCCAAAACAGGGACTTTGGTGCCTAAATCTGGCATCAGTTTTCCCAGATCTCACCACTACTCTCCTTCATCAATCATAATCTAAACTCTAATGCATGTGTGCACCAAATTTTCTGTTTCCAGACAGACTATCTTGGTCAACTCATTCAAAAAATCTATATCCCCCTGCCAGCATTTTTTATAGTAATAAAAATAATTGGTTCCATAGACACTTACCTGAGATAAATTTGTTTACATGATTTGCTTGTTTCCTAGCAGTAGTTCCGGAGTCGTAACAAAGCAGTGTTGACAAAGTAGAGAAGTTCCGTAATTCAATCCCTGCCATTATCGTTTCAGACTTAGAGGAAGGTGATCATACTTGTTCAGCAAGTCAAGTGCAGTTTGGGAGGCTGTGTTCACAGGTTAGACTGCATGTTTTATATTTAAATAAAGATTGAAAAAGGGATCACAACCCCTCTGTAATACACCTAACATGCCCCCTTATTTCATATAGCTAGGGAAATGGGGAGCAGATTCCAACATACTGTGACTAACGAGGTTAATTTTATCAGCTATAGAGCATACTGTAGGCCAGTGGTTTTCAAACTGCGGGTCGCGGTGGCTCTGGTCAGCACCACTGACCGGGCCTTTAAAAATAGGCTACATGTTCTGATGCCGCCCTGCACCCCGGAAGCAGCCAGCAGTCGGTTCAGCTCCTAGGCAGCGGGGCCATGGGGCTCCGTGCGCTGCCTCCATTCCGATCACTGCCTCCGCACTCCCATTGGCCGGGAACCAGCCAATGGGAGATGGGGGGGGGCAGTGCCTGCGGGCGAGAGCCACGTGGAGCTGTTTGTGTGCCTCCGCCTAGGAGTCAGACCTGCTGCTGGCCGCTTCCAGGTGTAGTACAGCCCACGGTGCCAGGACAGGCAGGAAGCCTGCCTTAGCACCCCCGCTGTGCCACTGACAGGGAGCTGCTGCAGGTAAGCCTGCACCCCAACCCCCTGCCCCAGCCCTGAGCCCCCCCCAACCCAGATACCTCTCCTCCACCCCAAACCCCTCATCCCCAGACCCACCCCAGAGCCTGCAACCACAACCCAGAGTCCTGACCCCCTCCCACACCCCAGTACTCTGCCCCAGCCCTGAGCCCTTCCCACACCCTGAACCCCTCATCCCAAGGTCCATTGGGTCACGGCCATCAACAATTTTCTTCAATTGGGTTGCCAGAAATAAAGTTTGAAAACCACTGCTCTAGGCTAACTTCTGTCTTGCTTTATTCAGGTGTGTGAAATCAAATGAGTAAGGGAATCAGGACTTGGCCTTTTATTTTCTTTCACTCCAGCTGCCTCTGCCTAATCCCAGGCTGCACCTCTGCAGCCCCAGTACCTTCTTTAGGCCTTGCACAAGACCTGCAGCCTGGGGAGTTGCCAGGCTGGAGCTCCCCTTGCCTTTCCCCAGCACTGCTCTACCTCTGGTACCCTGCTCCCAGGCAGCTAGGTCCTTCTCTCTATACTGCTGGAGAGAGACTCTGCCTGAGTGCCTGGCTCACAGCCCTTTTATCGGGCCAGCTGTGGCCTGATGGGGGCGTGACCCCAGCTGTGGCTGCTTCCCCAATCAGCCTAGCCTTTTTCTCAGCTGCAGCCCTCTCCAGGTCTGCTTTTAACCCCTCTTAGCCGGAGCAGGGTGACTGCCCCCCTACAGTGGAGTGAAAGAAACGAGAATTTACTTTCACTCCATAAACGTGGGTAGTTGTTATGGGAAGTCATTGTTCTCTGGCTAACAAAACAAACAGTGCAAATTATATATCTCACATTGTCCTGGAATTCAGAAATATGTGCATACACTGTAAGTGCTTCAAGACCATGATAAGCAAAGCACTGATGTTTTGTTGGATTGGGGCTTAAGAGAGCTAGATCCCATACTGGTAAGTGTATTAGAAATAACGTCAGAAATTAAATAAGGGAGATAGCTGTATTTTGGACATGTGTTTTCTGAGAGGCAAGATGCTTAACACATGCAGTATGAATTGATAGGCCACGGCTTCGGAAGTACATCTGTGTCTCTGGCATTAAGAAGTCCCAAAGAGATCAGGATTTTAGAATGTGCTGAAACTTTCCGCTGCATTGAAGTTGCAGTATCTCTTATTCTACACCTCAAAGTAGAAATCACTGGGAATTGTCTTTCCACTGAATTCCTTCTCTTTTTTTTCTCTTTATAAAATGCAAAAGGCAGAATTAACTAGACTATTTGTGGAGTCAGGTACTATTCAATGCAAGGGTGGCAGAACTGGGCCCTAAGTGACAGAACCTTTAGGGAACAGAATTCAACAAGCAACTCCACTGACACCATTTGAAATGGGGACTGAAATCAAGTAAAAAGAGGAAATGATGATAGGTTTGACATATGAGACCATATAATTCAATGACTTCCAACCCCAGACTACTTTGAGGGACCAAGGCCATGGGGCAGAAAAAATAGTCATCAAAATGCATAGGGATAGCTGCAAAACCCCAGACTGCAAATATGCTGCCATGTTTGCAAATAAAGCAGCCAGTGGCTTCTCCAAATCCACTCATTTTCTCTCCCCTCAATTCCCTAATGCAGTTGGCTGCTGGGGCCTCTACTCACATATACAGGGCTACAGGCCATAGCCCTCCAGCCCAAGCGTCCCTCCTCTATGGCTCTAAGCTCTGTCTCAGGTGGCACTAATGGATGCCTGCCCTAGCAGTGTAGGGAGTGTGGCAATCTGGGCTATCGATGGAGGTGGAGAAGAATTGTTGGGGGAAAACGTTTGAAAGAGCAAAAGAGAAGAAACAAGAAAAAATGCACAGAAAGGAAAGAGAGACAGAAAAGGAGAAGTGAGAGTGAAAACAGACGGAAAAAAGGAGAGGTGACGACACCTTTGTTTGGACGTGGTCCAAGGAGATAAATGGGCAGCACTCATCTGCTAATCCATCCTAAACTGGAGCTTCAATAACAACAGGCTGGAAACCCCGGCTGCTAATTTAGCTGCTAAAATCTAAGAAGTCTCTACAGAGCATGCATGAACTGCAGTTCTTCAAAGGCTTACAACTTGGCCAAATTTGAGCAGATTTTCACTGTATGTAGAATCATAGAAATATGGGGCTGGATGAGACCTAACAAAGTCATCTAGTCCAGCCCCCTGTGCTGAGGCAGAGCCAAGTAAACCTAAGACCTGGCAGGTGTTTGTCTAATCTAGTCTTAAAATCATTCAGTGATGGGGATTCCACAACTTCTCTTGAAAGACTAGTCCAGTGCTTAATCATCCGGACAGTGAGAAAGTTTTTCCTAATACGTAACCTAAATCCCCCTTGCTGCAGATTAAGACCATTACTTCTTGTCTTACCTTCAATGGACATGGAGAACAATTGATCACCGTCGCCTTTATAACAGTCCTTAATATATCTGAAGACTGTTATCAAGTCCTCCCTCAGTCATCTTTTCTCAAGACTAACCTTTCCCCATAGGTCAGGTTTTCTGAACTGTTTATCATTTTTGTTGTTCTCCTGTAGTCTCACTCCAATTTGTCCACATCTTTCCAAAAGCATAGTGCCCAGAACTGGACACAGCCCGCCAACTGAGGCCTCAACCAACTAGAGTGGGACAGTGACCTCCCATGTCTTACATACAACACTTCTGTTAATATATCCGAGAATATTAACCCTTTTTTTGCAAATTAATGACATTGTTGACTCATTCAATTTGTGATCCTCTGTAACCCCCAGCTCCTTTAGGCAATAGTACTGCTAAAGGCAATTATGGCCCTTTTTGCTGTTGTGCATTTGATTTTTTCTTCCTTAGTCCTTTGCACTTATCTTTACTGAATTTCATCTTGTTGACTTCAGACCAATTCTCTAATTTGTCAACTTCATTTTGAATTCTAATTCTGTCCTCCAAAGTGCTCCCAGCTTAGTGTCATCTGCAAATTTTATAAGCATACTCTCTATTCCATTACCCAACTCATTAATGAAAATATGTAATAGTTCCAGACCTAGAATACATGCTTGTGGAACCCTTTAGATACTTCCCCTCCCCCGTTTGACAGCATACCATTGGTAACTACTCTTTGAGTATGGACATGAGAATTTAATGTGGGACTGTGTCAAAAGCCTTAGTAAAGTCAAGATATCTCACATCTACAGCTTCCCCCTATCCACTAGACCAGTAACCCTGTCAAAGAAGGAAATTAGGCTTGTTTGGCATGATTTGTTCTCGACAAATCCATGTTGGCTATTCCTTATACTTATTATCCTTTAAAAGGCACATCCTTGACACAAAGGCCACCCTCCTCCTACCCAATTTCAAGCCCCTATTCCAAAGCATGAGGCAGTATGACTTTTAAAAAGTAACGGTTACCAGAATTTTTTAACATGGGCAAAACTATATTTTTTCCCTAGTCTCATTGGCAAAAATGGCTGAATTGTTTTAATTGAAATTTTTGCAGACAAATTCAGACATTTGGCATGGAAAATTTAATCCCAAATAGTTAAAGTGTGGCAAAGTTATAAGCAACTGAAAACAGCAGTTTATAATGTGATGTTTCAGGTAACCTTAAAAATAAGCAGTACTACCACTTCTACCTATAATAAACAGAACTGTGCCTGAACATGACTGCTGATCCCAAAGCACAGCTTTATTTATGTTTGAGACCTAGGGCTTGTCTACACTTAAAACGCTAGAGTGGCACCATCATAGTGCTTCAGTGTAGACACTACCTACGCGAGAAGAGGGATTCTCCCATCCCTGTAGATAATCCACCTCCCCAAGAGGTGGCACCTAGGTCAACAGAAGAATTCTTCCATCACCTAGCGTTGTCTATGTGAGAATTTAGGTCGGCTTAACTATGCTGCTCAGTGGTGTGGATTTCCGTCCCCTCACCCCTTACTATGGACTATGTGCCTAAATGGCATAGATGAGCCATTAATTGATTAAGGATCATGTTTTGCCATTGTTCCTCTTGTATAAGGTAGCTCCTATTGAGAGCAACATACCTTGCTGTGTCAATAAGTGGAGAAGAATCAAATAGTGTGAGCATAATATGAGCCTTGAGCTTTGGTATTATTGCCTCCAACAGTCCTTTTGGGTGTTTTAAAGGTTTCAAAAGCCTAATTTCATGATTACTGTAAATTGCTTTGTCCCTTATCTTTCTATTTAAACAATTGCATTGAACAGTCACTTCTGAGCCTGGAAACAGAATGATCAGGATCTGTTGCAGGAAATTGTTCTACCTTAAATGTTCTGAAATGCATCATCTGACTTTCTGGGAAATTATCCATTGTACTGTTATAAGGTACAAGTCATAGGACTTTATGGTCTGTTTCTCTGTACAAGCTGATATCATCACTGCATGTTTATTAGAGTTTTATGTGGTTTTTTTTTGATATACTGCTTCAGCTAGAGAAAGTGATTATTAAAAATATTGGACAAATTTTAAAAATACATCTATTTATTCAAGATATACACTATTGGCTAGAAGTAAGTTACTTATAGTTCTGAATCCCAAAATATGTATGTTAATTTGTATATACCTAATTGTCTAGAACTCAGTTCAGATGTGAACTTGAAATGATTTTATTGATTGACATTTCCATAGTGTTCTTCATTGTAGTGTCTGAGTACCCTTAACATAAGAACATAAGAACGGCCACACTGGGTCAGACCAAAGGTCCATCTAGCCCAGTATCCTGTCTTCTGACAGTGGTCAGGTGCCCCAGAGGGAATGAACAGAACAGGTAATCATCAAGTGATCCACCCCCTGTCCAGTGGCGTAGCCAGCTTCTAAGAGGAGGGGGAGCAAACATAAAAAAGGCGCCCCCCTTGGCTCCTCCTCTGGCCACGCCCCCCTTGGCTCCTCCTCCGGCCACTCCACGCCCCCCCTTGGCTCCTCCTCCAGCCGCACTGCCCCTCCCCCCCAAGGCTCCTCCGGCCCTGCCGTGCCACCCCCGTGCCCTCCCCTTGCTCCTCCGGCCGCGGCTGCAGGCCGCCATGCTGCGCCCCCCCGCTCCTCCAGCCGCACCTGCCGCCCCTCCATGGCTGCCAGCTGCGCTGCGGGCCGCATGCCGCGCCCCCCCCCTGCTCCTCCGGCTGCGCCCGCCACCCCCCCATGACACTTGTCTGAAAATGTTTCGAATGATCCCAAATTTAAAGAAACAAGGTGGTTGAGGTAATATCTTTATTGGACAACTTCTGTTGGTGAGAGAGAGAAACTTTCGAGCTACACCGAGCTCTTCTTCAGGTCTGGGAAACTTACTCTGAGCATCACAGCTAATACAAGATGGAACAGATTGTTTAGCATAACTAGTTAATACACATTTCAAAGGACAATTCAAGGTGAAGTGGCCCATTAACACTCCTCCAGTCATAGGAAGTCATAGGGAGTGTTGTTAGTGATTTATAGATTGTGGTAATAAGGGAAAGTCTTATTAAAATTAAGTTGACCTAAGTTATTACTAAAATTAAAATTGTCAACTACAAAATTAAGTCAACCTAAGTTATGTCAACGTTCAGCCACCATAGTAATTAAATCGCTTTTGCACATCCATGCTACGTTCCTGGTGTCGGTGGTGCACGTCCTCACTACCAGCACTTGCATCCAATAGTGCACTGTAGGTAGCTATCCCACTGTGCTATCCCCATCTAGCACAGGGTGTTTTGGGAAGGGTTTGCAATGCCTCATGGGGGCAAACAAGTCACGCAGGGGTGACTGGGCACATGGCTTCAATGTCCCATGATGCCGTTTTCTCCATCCCATAATTTTACCTGCATCTCATAATGTTTCGCACCTCTTTTCAAAAGCCCTGAAACCCACACGTCCGCTATCTCTGTGAGAAGCACGGATCTTGCCCAGCTCGGCATTATTGTGGTGAGCGTTGCAAGCCTGGGGCGCCTGATCCTGCAGTATTTACAGAGCTGCCAGAGAAGCGTGGGAACATGACGATTCCTTGGCTAGCTTGCTGTGGGACATAGAAAGAAACAATTCTTGGAGTGCCGGTTCTGGGTCCAAGAAACAAGCACTGACTGGTGGGATCGCATTGTTATGCAGGTAAGGAATGACAAGCAGTGGCTGCAGAACTTTCGGATGCGCAAGGCCACATTCCTGGAAGTGTGTGCAGAGCTTGCCCCAGCCCTCCAGCACGGGGACACCATAATGAGAGCTGAACTGACAGTGGAGAAGTAAGTGGCAATTGCTATGTGGAGCGCCAGATTGCTACCGATCAGTCAGGAATCAATTGGGAATTGGGAAATCCACCATGGGTGTTTCTGTGATGCAAGTATGTAGGGCCATTAATCGCATCCTGCTACAAAGGACTGTCACTCTGGACAATGTGCAGGACATAGTGGATGGATTTGCAGCAATGGGGTTCCCGAACTGCAGTGGGGCGCTAGATGGCATGCATATCCCTATTTTGGCACCAGACCACCTTGCCACAGAGTAAATCAACAGAAAGGGCGAGTTTTCTATAGTACTGCAAGCACTGGTGAACAGGAGTGGTGGAAACTCTCTAAAAGTGGGGGGCATAGCTGTCCCACTTGTAAAAGTGATGGAGTCATGGCCCCCTGTTCTGGCACCCCTGTTGGTGGATCACCGGGGACATTTTACAAACAACGCGGGATGGTCAGGGAAGGTGCATACACATGCATTTTTATGAACACAGGCCTGTTCAGAAAGCTGCAAGCAGGGACTTTCTTTCCAGACCAGAGGATTACCATTGGGAATGTTGAAATGCCAATAGTGATCTTGGGAGACCCAGCCTACCCCTAACTCCTGGGGCTCATGTAGGAGCAGGATTTTATATTTATACTATAAGAACTAATGTATGATTTGATCATCCTGCCAGCCACCCTTTTTGAATAGCAGAAAGGAATGACCCTCTGGGACATTTGTAGAAATGCATCTGACAGACTGCCAGTGTCTGTACTGATGTTAAGGCAGGGACAGACCAGAACAATCCTTATGACTGATTATGGTCACCCTTTTGTTTTAGGATAAGTTATAATGTCTACTATGGTTTCCTATATGTATTATAAATTAGGCACTCTAGTTAAATATACATTTCTTTGTTTTAAGGTTTAGTAAGTAAGAGACAGGATCTTGTACTGTGTCTATGTTAATGAGATTAGAGGAATATTGAAGGCCCGGGCCACAATGTGAACTGTTTTGATTACAAGATTTAGTAAGGTTTAATTTACAATGCCTTTCTTGCTCAACATAAAAAGTGCCGTATACCTTTGAAGGTCTCTGTAAAAGACGGTTTGTGTGAATGAGGAATGTATGCATCAGGAAAAGATACGGTGTGAAGACCATTGTTATAGCCAGATGGTCAAGGAAGAAGTGAAGAGACTTAATGACACCAGAGAACCATCAACGCACATCCATGATTGAGGAAGGGCAGATTGACGACCCTGAGGTGGAGGCTGGCACCCCTAAAGACAAGACAATTGATTAAATCGAAACCAGGACAGGATGACCCTCTCTGAGGTGTTTTGGAATGTTAACATCAAAAGATAACACCAATTAAGGAGTAACCGGTCACAAACTAACACAGCAAAATTCATAGACTTCAACAGAGAAAAAAGACTTTAAAAACAGGGTGCTTGGCCATGGGACTTTGGGTTAAGTCCTGCAAAGCCTCAGAGCATCGGATCGCGACCGACAGAGCCCAGCTCCTCACTTGTGCTCAATCTAATTGGCCATTAGATTGACTCGAGCTACAACAGACTGGTAACTATAAAGACCATCTGCAGGACTTGTGTGTGTGTGTGTGTTGTGTAACTGAAAGCATATGCTAACTGCTGTATTCTCAATAAATGTGGCATGCTGCCTTCTCCCCTATAAAAGATCTTGTGTGCTTTTTATGGGCATAACACTCATGAAGCTGTACACAGGCCACCTCGACAGCAGCAAGGAGCACTTCAACTACAGATTCAGCAGGTGCAGAATGACCGTTGAATGTGCCTTTGGCCATTTGAAAGGCCACTGGTGCTGTCTACTCATGAGATTAGACCTCAGTGAAAAAAATATGCCAATGGTTATAGTTGCCTCCTATGTGCTTCATAATATCTATGAAGCAAAGGGGGTGAAATTTCCGCCAGGGTGGAGGGCGGAGGTAGAACGTCTCTCTGCTGATTTTGAGCAGCCAGATACCAGGGCTATAAGAAGAGCTCAACAGGGAGTTATACGGCTCAGGGAGGCTTTGAAAGACCATTTTAATGGTCAGCCATGATGATGTGTGTCACTGTAGTGTGGTCTGCCTGGCATTGTGGTTTTGTACCCCAGTATGAACTTGTAATGAGTGCTGTGTGTGTAGTAATATAACATTGCAAATGCACCTATTGCATAAATATGAATTATGTCAGCCCCTGGCAGCATATGCTGTGAACTAATAAAGATGATTTAAGTTTCCCTAAATAGACTTTTATTCCGAACCCATGCAAACAGACACATTTATAACTGAATGAAACTTTATAAATACAGGGGAAGAACCTTTGAAGGGGAAAGAACAGTCATTTCCATTTCACAGACACATACACCAACCATGTTTCTCACACGTCAATGTATGTGCGACTGTGGTTGTCTGTATTCTCCCCCAGGGGGAAGTGGTAGGGGTAGTGCAATGGCCCCGGACGCCACGCAGAATGTGGGGCGGTAGTGGAAGTGTAGGGAGGTTCTGGAATGCAGTTCTCTATGGGCTGCAACGGGAGGCAAGCACGGGTCTGCTGAACCTGAAGGTCAACAAGAGTCTCTAGCATGTCTGTTTGCCGCTTGAGAAGCTCCAGCATCTCCTGCTGCACGTCCCTCTCCTTTTCCTGAGCCTTTCTCCTCTCCACACCATCCCTGTCCATTCTGTCTGCGAGGGTGATCCTCCAAGTCCTGTGCTCAGTATCCAAAGCACCACAGGCTTCCAGGATCTCTTGAAACATGTCATCCCACATCCTCTCCCTTCTCCTCCTTATGTGGTTGAGCCACTCCACTGGTGTGGATGGAGATACCCTCCAGGCCACATTTCCAGCTGCAAAAGATACAATGCACAGAGGTACTGTTGAGAGCGTATGCACTCCCCTTGATCCACTCAAGTGGCAAGCACTAGGTTCTCAGTTCTCCTTGGGATTCATAGAGCATGGCGGCAGTCCCATACATGGTGAATACAGCCCGGGGAGGAAGGGGGCGATTTGGGACGATAATGGAGGTGAGCACATGGGCATCAGTATATGCGGATAGGGCATCTGAACTGAATACCAGCATCATTTTCCACAGTGGTGATTATTTTAGCTGATATCTCACTCCTGAGGGTAACGGAGGCTGAAAGGAAACAGCTCCTGCACGCGTCTGGCTGCAGACTGGGGCCATATGCTGCTAGCCTGAGTGCTGCAATGGTGCTTGCTAAAGTAATTGCTGACTGGCATGGGAAAATGTCCTACCACGGCAGAAGAAATAAGGCAGCCCTCCCCAGAAACCTTTGGCAGAGGATTGCAGACTACTTTCAGGAAAGTTTCATGGAGATCTCTATGGAGGATTCACGGGACATAAACAAACTGTTCTGCAGGGCTCCCTCTGCCTAACTGTACAGGGTAATGAGAAGCAGATAGCAACTCTATCTCTATTGGTTATTTCACTACCTCTTCTAGCATTATTAAAAAAGAGTAAATGAACAGATGTGTCCCTGCAATATCAAAGCAAACTGTATATTTACCAGAGGTTCCTTCCCCTGCATCAGGCTCAGCCATGCTGGACTGCAGGGACTGGTTTGACTGCTCTGGAGTCAAAAACAGGTCCTGGCCCACTGGATCCCCCAGTCGCCTGTCCCCCATACTCCTTCTCCTCCTCGTCCAACACCTCATCCTCACTGTTCACTCTGAGGACCGGTGACTCTGGCTCCTCCAATGTATCCACAGGGCTCTTGGGGTGGGGGGGGGGGGGGATGGCCTCTGCCAAGGATGGCATGCCGCATTTTGTAGAAGTGGCATGTCTGTGGTTCTGCACCAGAGTGACTGTTAGCCTCCCTTGCCTTCTGGTATGCCTGCCACAGCTCCTTGGCTTTCACATGGCACTGCTGCAGGTCCGTCTTGTAGCTTTTCTTCCCTGTGCCCTGAGCAAACTGCTCATAGATATTGACGTTTCTAGGGCTGGATAGGAGCTGTGCCTAAACAGCCTCTTCTCCCCACAGACAAAGGAGATCCACCATCTCCTGTGTACTCCAGGTAGGAGCGCATCTGCAGTGTGGAGCTGGCATGGTCAGCTGGGCAGTCCCTAGGTGAACTCTCCACACCAAGCAAACAGGAAATGGAATTTCAAAAATTTGCCGGGCTTTAGAGGGGAGGGGGTGTACCTGGCTGCTGGGCAGCGGAGCTCAAAACGGTGACCAGAGTGGGGGCACGGTGGGGCATTGTGGGACATCTCCTGGAGGCCACTAAAGTCATGTAATAAGTAACACAGTGCCTACACAGACACTGCTTTGATCTAACTATGTTGACCTATGTGCTATACCTCTGGTAGAGGTGGAGTTATTAAGTCGGCATAGCAGGTGAGTTACATCGGTGAGAGCAACATGTTAGTGTAGACGCTTACAGAGTTAGGTCAACATAAGCTGCCTTCCGTCAACCTAACTCTATAGTAAAAACAACGAGGAGTCTTTGTGGCACCTTAGAGACTAACAAATTTATTTGGGCGTAAGCTTTCGTGGGCTAAACCCCACTTCATCAGATGCATGGAGTGAAAAATACAGTAAGCAGTATATATATTACAGCACATGAAAAGGTGGGAGTTGCCTTACCAAATGGGGTGTCAGTGCTAACGAGGCCAATTCAATTAAGGTGGAAGTGGCCTATTCTCAACAGTTCACAAGAAGGGGTGAATATCAACAGAGGAAAAATTATCTTTGTAGCGCTAATGAGGCCAATGCAATCAAGGTGGACGTTGCCCATTCCCAACAGTTGACAGGAAGGTGTGAGTATCAGCAGAGGGAAAATTATTTTTTGTAGTGACCCAGCCACTCCCAGTCTTTATTCAGGCCTAATTTGATGGTGTCCAGTTTGCAAATTAATTCCAATTCTGCAGTTTCTCATTGGAGTCTGTTTTTGAAGGTTTTTTGTTGAAGAATTGCCACTTTTAAGTCTGTTGTTGAGTGTCCAGGGAGACTGAAGTGTTCTCCTACTGGTTTTTGAATGTTATAATTCTTGATGTTTGATTTGTGTCCATTTATTCTTTTGCATAGAGACTGTCCAGTTTGGCCAATGTACATGGCAGAGGGGCATTGCTGGCACATGATGGCATATATCACACTGGTAGATGTGCAGGTGAACAAGCCCCTGATGGTGTGGCTGATGTGATTAGGTCCTGCAACAAACCCCGTTGCCAACTCTGTCTGCATATCTATTCAAGGGACACCATCATAGGACCTAACCACATAACACCATAGCATAACACCACTAAAGTCAGAGAATTTGGCCCAAATAACTTGAGTTCAGTGTTTAAAGCATACAATTTTAAAAATCCATTCTTTCTAGTTATACAAATTTTATGCTGAGTCACCCTGTACTTTATGGGACTGTGCTCCACAGTGCTAACAGAGAAAGGACAAGTATCAGAGGGGTAGCCGTGTTAGTCTGAATCTGTAAAAAGCAACAGAGGGTCCTGTGGCACCTTTAAGACTAACAGAAGTATTGGGAGCATAAGCTTTCGTGGGTAAGAACCTCACTTCTTCAGATGCAAGAGAAAGGACAGTCTTGTTAAAGCACAGAAATGCGTCATGAGATCTGGATTCTATGCCCATCTTGATGTGACTTTGACAGCAAGTAATTTAAGCCAAACTTTTCAATGTGAGTGCCTAAAGCTAGAGGTCTAAATCCATATTTGGTTAACAAGGTAAAAGTAATCCAATTTTCTGAGGTGTTAAGCAGCCACAGCTCCCATTGACTTCAATACTATTACTCAGCACCTCTGAAGAATAGGACCGTTTAACTTTTGTTGCCTAAATATGGATGTAGGTATGCACCCAAGTTGAAAATTATAGCCTTCACCTCTCTGAGCCTCAGCCGAATCATTGTACAATGGAAAGAATAATATTTACCCATCTCACAGGGTTGCTGTGAGATTCAATTCACTGCTTTGAGATCCTTGAATGCAAGTCACTATATGACCATAACGTATTGCTATTATGATATTATTATTGAGTGATTATAGCAGAGGACTGAGAGTTCGGATTCTTTGGTTCTATTCCTAATCATGCCACTGACTTGCTGTGTGAGCTAGGCATGCAGCCTAACTTAATTTTAGCATCTGTAAATGGAAATAATATTTTCCTACCACATACTGGTGTTCTGAGGATTATTATAAAGTGCTTTGACTCCTCGTTGCAAGTGCCATAAAATAACAAAGTATTATTTGTGTACTGATTACAGTACTATTTTTGTTAGTTAAGATTTTATCTTTGAAGTGTAGAAAATAATAGCGTTACAGATTTGATTAGAAAGTGGAGCAGGTTCAATCTCAGCTTTTTCTAGGGCACTGACTTCTTGTTTTGGTCATGGAAATTCACAGAGACATTATGTTCATCTTCTGTATCTAAAACATACCTGCATGGAAGTAGCTTTTAATCAGGAAACACTCTTGGAAGGGCATAGTGTATTTAATTCAGGAACCCTGGGTGAAGTTAAGTGATTTGAGGAAAATTAGACTGATTCAGTAGCGACAGATTTTATGTAAAAATAAAACAACTCCTTTTTAACAATGCAGAGGCAGAAATGTGGAAATAGCAGAAATTATCAGATGAGCTAAACTGAAATTTAGCATTTTTCTAATTTAAATAAGGAAGGATGAAGCCAAACCTTGAGTAATGTTCTGCCTCAACCAACCACATTTGTTATTTGAGGTTCTTAAACGTGAGAAACAGTAATGAGCTATTTCATTCTTCTTGGGAAGCTGCAATTTTTCTGACAAATAACACATGACAAATAACTTAAGACAATTTCACAAGGTTTAAAGCTTTTCCTAGTATGAAATATTAGTCTGTAAAACTGGGATAAAAAGACCAAGCAAATATGCAGGATTGTCAACCCCAAGTCTGTTAAACAATCAGGAGTCAGGCCCAAAAATCATGAGATTTTAAGAGAATATTAAATTTGGGTTCTTTTCCTTTGCCTTCTGGTTTTTGAACCTCAAGGTTACAGCTGGGTCATGTTTTCAAGCTTTTCTCTGAAACCATGAGGGCTAGACGGTTCCTTATTTCTTCCTCCCCCCCCCCCCCCCCCCCCCCCAAAAAAAAAAAGAAAGAAAAAGAAAAAAGAAAGCTAAGATTCTCACATAATCAACTGCTTCCAGGAGCTGGGGCCTTAAGAAAAACATCAAATATAGTGAACATGGTGATAAAGAAAATCACAAAAGTTGGCAACACTAAAGGACAAAAATCAGAAATGTACAGCAGAGAGCAAAGGAAAGTAATTTCAGGGCTGGAATTGGAGTAGAATTCAACAGAACTCAGTAAATCTGAGACCCAATCCACCAGAACTCAAAAGGACATGCTAGCGTGAAAAGTCTCAACCCTCCTCACCCACCAGCTCTCATTCTGATGTTCAGTCTTTGCTTGCAACCTTACACGACTTTCTTCCACCTCCTCTACGGCTAGGCTCACTCCCTACCCGCATCCATTCTACCTTGGCAGGTAGCAGAAGTTGCCTCCACGAGGCAAGATGCCAAGACCTCCCTCTTTCCCAGGCCTGCTCTTTGCCATTATAAGCCTCTGCCTCTTTGGATCGCCCTGTTTTTATTTAAAGGAGCGGAAAGAGGGAACACCACTGACAGGAAGGTTGCTGGAGCAAAAGGAGCCTGAAAGGAAGGGGACAGAGAAGGGGAGAATTGTAAGAAAATTCCCCCATCTCCAGGGAGAAAAGCAGCTGCTGAGGAAGGAATGTGGGAGCAGTGGGGAGCAGGGGGGGAGGGGTAGCTCAGTGGTTTGAGCATTGGCCTGCTAAACCCAGGGCTGTGAATTCAATCCTTGAGGGGGCCATTTGGGGAACTGGGGTAAAAATCTGTCTGGGGATTGGTCCTGCTTTGAGCAGGGGGTTGGACTAGATGACCTCCTGAGGTCCCTTCCAATTTTGATATTCTATGACCAAGCAGAGACTCCCTCAACCACTGCCACCAGTAAAATAAGGCCTGGTCTACACTAGGCTTTTATGTCGACTTTAGCGCCTTTATATCGAATTAACCCTGCACCCGTCCACACCAGGAAGCCATTTAGTTCGACATAAAGCTCTCTTTAAATCGATTTCTGTAATCCTCCCCAACGAGAGGATTAGCGCTAAATTCGACATGGCCATATCGAATTAGGCTAGGTGTGGATGGAAATCGACGGTAATAGCTCCGGGAGCTATCCCACAGTGCACCACTCTGTTGACGCTCTGGACAGCAGTCCGAGCTCGGATGCTCTGACCAGCCACACCCCCGGGAAAATTTGAATTCATTTTTCTGTCTGGGCAGTTTGAATCTCAGTTCCTGTTTGGACATCGAGGTGAGCTCAGGAGCAGTGGCAACGATGCAGAGCTCTCCAGCAGAGATGGCCGTGCAATCTAATAGAAAGAGGGCCCCAGCATGGACTGATCGGGAAGTCTTGGATCTCATCGCAGTGTGGGGCGATGAGTCCGTGCTTTCAGAGCTGCGCTCCAAAAGAAGGAATGCTAAGATCTACGAGAAGATCTCCAAAGCCATGGCAGAGAGAGGCTACAGCCGGGATGCAACGCAGTGCCGCGTGAAAATCAAGGAGCTGAGACAAGGCTACCAGAAGACCAAAGAGGCAAACGGACGCTCCGGATCCCAGCCCCACAGATCCCGTTTCTACGAGGCACTGCATTCCATCCTTGCTGCGCCCGCCACCACTACCCCACCACTGACCGTGGACTCTGAGGATGGGATATTGTCCACGGCCGGTTCCTCGGACATGTTAGCGTACGGGGAAGATGAGGAAGGAGATGAGGAGGACGAGGCAGTCGACAGCGCTGGCACCGCTGATTTCCCCGACAGCCAGGAGCTCTTCATCACCCTTACAGAGATCCCCTACCAACCCTCCCCAGCATGTAACCTGGACACAGATTCAGGCGAAGGATCAAGCGGTAAGTGCTTTAAACATATTAACCTTTATTTTTTACAAAACTTGAATATTAATACTAAGAACAATCTGTGAATCATGATTTCTTCCCCCTGGGCGCTTAAGTAATCAGTAACAACTATTTAAAAAAAAATCAAACAGTGTCCGGTTGTGCATGATTGTGCTGCCCAAGCTGCTCCACTCTTTAGTGCCTGCTACTGCAGCTATATTAGAATCCTGTCTATATGTCCGGGGATAGAGCAGTAGTCCTCCACGGACATCTCCACAAAGCTCTGCTGCAGGTAATGGGATAGCCTGTTCATCAGGTTCCTGGGGAGAGCGGCTTTACTTGGTCCTCCGAAGTAGGAGACGTTCCCGCTCCAGGAGACAAGCAGGTACTCCGGTATCATTGCCTTGCATAGCATGGCGGCAAAGGGCCCCGGTCTCTGCAGGCTTTCTCGAAGCATCCGTTGGATCTCGGTGTCCGGGATCCTCATGAGAGTTATGTCGCTCATGATGACCTGCTTTGAATTAGGTAGGGGACTGTTAGTATTGGGACTGCTTGCAACAAGTTCCTTTACAGGAACTGTGACCGCTGGTTTACAGCCACGCGGTGGGGGCGGGAGAGGGGCAGCATACAGGGATCTTTCCCTGGCTCATCCGCGAGGGGGTGGGACAGGGCCAGAGTTCCTGCTTGGCCGATTGCTGGCAGCACAGACTGGCAGTGCTTTCAATGTGAAAGGAGGCCAGTGGTACTCCTACAGTTTTAAGCAGCCACAAGTCTACGGCTTACCATGTTTGCCTGCTACAGAGAGTACCGTGTCCTGCCCCGCTTCCCAGATCGGCAGTGCAAAAGCCCAGGCACTGAAGGCGAGGTTCGAAAATTCGACCTTGTCCTGAGTGCGCATGTGATAGGTGTGGTTCATGGTCTTGTTCACAGAGAAAAACTATGTTCTTGATTCACCACCACATTTATCTTTCGGAGGAATTCACTGCCTTTTCCTCATTCCCACAGCCACATCTGCAACTGTCTCCCAACCCAGCTTGGCATCACACTCCCAGAGGCTAGCGCACATTAGGCGGAGAAAGAAGAAGACGCGAGAGGACATGTTCTCAGAACTAATGGGCTGCTCCTGAGCCCAGGCAGCACAGCAGAACCAGTGGAGGGAGAATTTGTCACAAATGCACCGGACACACATGGAACGTGAGGAGAGGTGGCGGGCAGGAAGACCAGCAGGCGACTCAAACGCTGCTTGGACTTCTGAGGGAGCAAACGGACACGCTCCGGCGCCTTGTTGATGTTCTGCAGGAACGGAGGCAGGAGGACAGAGCCCCGCTGCAGTCTATCGGGAACCGCAGTCCCCCGCCACCAAGTCCCATACCCCCCTCTCCCAAAGTCCAAAGAAGGAGGGGTGGCAGAGTCCGTGAAAACTCTCACTCCACCCCTGCAGACTGCTCAAGCACCAGAAGGCTGTCATTCCCCAAAATTTGAAAAGTCCTTTCCTGCCCGCCTCACCCAAGCCCCCGTCCAACTTTCACCCCCCAGTTTCCTGTCTGGTTGTTAATAAAAAATATGTTTCTGTTCATTACTGTTTCAGTCAGGTTCTTTTGAGGGAGAGTCTGTCTGGAGGGGGGGAAGGGGATTGGTAATTGGACAGGACAGTCACCTTTAGCAGAGTACAGAGGCGGGGGCAGGTCCAGCATCAGGACACATACACAGTGCAGTCACTAGTGACCCTGGTCAGTCTGGGAGGTGGTTTTCATCTCCTGGGGGGGGGTTGCTCTGTGACTTTGTGGCGGGGGAGGGCAGTTACAGATCTTATGCTGCAGTCCTTATCCTGGATCACAGAGCCACGCAGCAGGGGATCTGTAACCCTCCTCCCCCAGGCAGAAACTCACATAGCTGACACATACACGCAGTTCCGCCCAGGAGTGATGGCAGGCTCCGTTGAAATAACCAGTGCACCACTGCGGAGCCTGTCATTCCTGGAGTTTAGAAGCATCATTTGCATCAGAACACTAAACCCGCCCCCCGCCACAGTCTGCGTCCACGGTTTAAAACATTCCCGCGAAAACAGTAATAAAGACAACGGTGTTCATTGACAAAATAGAACTGATTTTATTTTTTGGGAAGGGGGTGAAGGGGGTATGTAACTGGAGGTTCAGCTTCTGTGTCCACAAACTTAACAGTCACTGGTTACCCTGCTCAGTCTGGAACCTTGCTTTCAAAGCCTCCCAGATGCACTCCACCACCATTCTGCACTTGCTCAGACGGTAGTTGAACAGTTCTTTTTCTGTGTCCAGGGCGCCAGTATAGGGCTTCATGAGCCAGGGCATTAGCGGGTAGGCTGGGTCCCCGAGGATCACTGTAGGCATCTCCACATCCCCAAGAGTTATTTTGGGGTCCGGGAAGTAAATACCTTCCTGCAGCCGTCTAAACAGACCAGAGTTCCTGAACACGCGAGCGTCATGAACCTTGCCCGGCCATCCGACGTTGATGTTGGTAAAACGTCCCCTATGGTCCACCAGTGCTTGCAGCACCATTGAAAAGTAGCCCTTTCTGTTAATGTACTGGCTGGCCTGGTGGTCCGGTCCCAGGATAGGGATGTGAGTCCCATCTATAGCCCCACCGCATTTTGGGAATCACATCGCGGCGAAACCATCTATGATGACCTGGCCGTTTCCCAGGGTCACTACCTTTGAGAGCAGTACCTTAAAGATTGCGTTGGCTACTTGCATCACAACAACCCCCACGGTAGATTTGCCTACATCAAAGTGGTTCGCGACTGACCGGTAGCTGTCCGGCGTTGCAAGCTTC
>NW_020664483.1:3695088-3715143 GCF_002925995.2 Terrapene triunguis
GGGAGCCCTGCAGGTCACAGCGCAGAGCCGGTGTCAATGGGGGGTGGGGGAGCTCTGCAGGTCACAGCGCACAGAAACGCTGTCGGGCGGGGGGGAGCGTCTGCAAAGTGGCTCTACAGCGCCTACAGCTCCCAGCATGCAACGCTCCACGCGGCGCCGCGCGTCCGGCCGCGCTGCACGCTGGGGGCTGTAGTGTCTCGCGGAGGGGCGCTCGGCGGGTCCCCAGTTGCGGGAGGCGGCTGCTGTCTGCTCGACGCTCGCGCTGGGGCGCCGCGCGCGGGACGTGGGGGACGCGGGGCTCGCGCTCTCCGGCGCCGCGGGGAGGCCGGCCCGGCCGGGGGCGGCTGCGCAGTGCGGCGCCGGACTAGAGGCAGTTAACCGTCGCGGCGTCCGGTCAGTTCCGTGTTTACACGCCCACCCTGGGGAGTGAGAGCGCAGCGCAGCGCGAGGCGCAGCAGGGAGCCTTCCCCCAGCGTAGTACCAGCTCTCCGGCCTCTCCGAACGGGGGGGTCCCTCGGGCCCCCCAGCAGGGAACCTCTCCCCATCCCCCCGCCTCAGACATACAGCAGCGGGGGGGTGCTGCCCCCATCCCCGCAGAAGAGCTCTCCAGCCCCTCCCCCACCGAACAGGGGTCTCTCCTGCCCCCCTCAGCAGGGGGGTGCTGCGCCCTTCCCCCAGCAGATCTCCAGCTCCCCTCCCCCACTTAACAGGGGCGCTCTTCCCGCCCATCCCCCCGCGGCAGGGGGTGCTCCCCCCTTTGCCCCCCAAGCATCAGGGAGTCTCTGATCCCCCATCTCAGCCGTCAGGGAGTGTCTCCCCCTGCGGGATGTTCTCCAGAAGGAGCCATGCCGATGTCAAGAAATCTACACAGAAAGCTCTGGACCCAAAGAAGGACGTCCTGACCCGCCTCAAGCACCTCAAAGCGCTGCTGGGTGAGTCGGGGTGGGGTGGCAACAGACAGGGTGCAGACCTTGGGGGCTTTAAACTAAAGGATTCTGTGTGGGGTGTGAGGAGCTGTCAGTGGGCTTGCTAAATGCTCTTTCCCCTCCCCACTGGATTATTGCTCCCCACTGCAGGACTTTGTCCTACTGGGTGCTGAATATTGTATCCTGAGAGCAGGCACCAATAAAAGGGGATTGAAAGGTGCCACAGCAGCTCTGGGTCTGTCACTTCCTGCCATTCAATGAATGAGTCGATGGCTGAAATCCAGTTGCTCTGGTCAGGGCATGGCTCTTAAAAGCCAAGGGACTTCTGCTCCCAGGCTCTGAGGACACACTTGCTAAGCATCTCTGATTTATTTATTTCTGTTATGGTGGCATGTAAAGGCCCCAAATCAGGGACCCATCTTGTTAGGCACTGAATGCACAAGTAAAAAAAAGACCTCCATTGCCCCATACAATTTATAGTCTAAGCATGAAGATGAAAGATGGCACAAGGATCCCACAAGAAGACTGGGAAGGGGGACCTCAGTGGACACATCATAGTCTCTCATCACAAGAAGGAGTTAGTTTTAAAAACTGCTTTGAAATCTTTTTCTCTTTCTTTCCCCCAACTCCTCCCAAAAAGGGAATTGTCTCCGTTTGAGTGTGCGAACATTTTCAGAGAATGGGAAAAAAACTGCTTTTGTTTGTTTCTCAGTTTTATTTTTGTGGTTTAAAAAAACTACCTTAGTTTCATATAAGTTAATCAAAGCAATTGATTTTTAAGTCATTCCTGATTGTAGCTATACTATATAATAATCAAGAAAAACTTCTTTTCCAAATAAAATCTATTGAGTAATGTATACTGAGGCAAAACTTAAGCAAGGGGATAGTCTCCATCCCATTTTCTGTTTTAATTGTAAATGTTGCAGCTGATACTGTTATGATTAAAATGTCTCTTACATACATTTAAGCAAATATCTTAAATTCTATTAGGATAAAAGGAAATGGCTGCTTTATAAAATCAGAATTCAGGATGTCTTCGCTGTAGTCCAAACTATTAGTAGAAAAGGACACAATAGGATGGGTAAAACCTTTCAGGATGTTCCAGGAAATGTAACAAGATTATATCTAATTGAAGTGAAATATAAATCAGTTATTCAAATCACTTTAGCGACATTTTGATGGAATACTTTATTCTTTCACTAAATTAAACTGTGAGTATTATGTGAACGTGGTTTAGGTGGAGATTGACAGAACAACAGGGTAAATAAAACTTGAAGGCTTTTTAAAATTAAATAACTTATTTAAAAAAATAAATTTAAAATTAAATATGAATTTGATAACTTACATTAAGGCCTAACTTACTATAATCTATTAAAATAATTTAAATTTAAATAAAATAAAAATATTCAGTCAGTACAGGTTTGTTGCCAAAGTTTTAAAGAAAGTCAAACCACTGAAGTGGTGGCTAAGCACCTGGAACCAGAACTTGCTGAAGTGCTAAGACCAGTTTTGACAGCAGTAGCCTGTTCTGCAGGTACAGAGAGAATATTTTCTTCATTTCAGTTCATTGAACTAGTTTAGTTCAGTAGCTAGCTTATTCAAAGTTGAGACACCAGTTGGGAATTGAAAAGGTAGAAAAACTTGTTTTCCTCTTTCAAGCTATGAATAATGAAGAGGTCTGAGAGGATGAGATCTACTAGTTCTAAAATCTTGAAGCAATTAGTTCAATTCACTATAGATAATATTTAATTGTTTAATAAATCAGTTAGCTTTAAGTACAAAATATGTTTTGATAAACTTATTTTATACATGTACCCAGCAGTTTAAGGTACTTTTATTTAACTAATAAAGAACTAATTTTAAAATGCTGTTTTGTGCATTTTTAATTGCATTCCAATTTCCTTTCCAAATCTAGCTTGACACAAACCATGAGTAAAAAATTAATAATCTTGTACATAAATGTCATCCACTATTTTCTAAAATCATAAAAATGTAAAAACTAAGAATCTGAATAAATGTGTATTCAGCTGTGTAGATGCTTAAGTAAATGTTTATAGTTTTAGTGTATCGTTTTGGTTAGCAAAAAAGTACCAAATTTAAAGTAAAGGTTATATTTAGTTGCATATGAACGTGTTTTAATGGTTATATCAACCAACGTGAATCAACTTTCTTTAGGAAAATAACTAAAAATACAATTACAGAACAAAATCAACATATTTAAATGGAGGTTTCCTGCTTGTGACTTAAATCATGATTTAAAATGGTGATTTAAATAACTTTGATTTAAATCAATCCACTCTGGAGAACAAGCCCAATGTTTTTCTTCCTAGTCACTTAAAATAATAAAATCCAAAACAGCCCTTGCAGGGTTAATTTCTTGTTGTGTCATATCAGTTGTATGGAATCAATCTATGCCAGGGGTCAGCAACCTTTCAGAAGTGGTGTGCTGAGTCTTCATTTATTCACTCTAATTTAAGGTTTCGCGTGCCAGTAAAACATTTTAACGTTTTTAGAAGGCCTCTTTCTATAAGTCTATAATATATGACGAAACTATTGTTGTATGTAAAGTAAATAAGGTTTTAAAAATGTTTAAGAAGCTTCATTTAAAATTAAATTAAAATGCAGAGCACCCCCGGACCGGTGGCCAGGACCCGGGCAGTGTGAGTGCCACTGAAAATCAGCTCGTGTGCTGCCTTTGGCATGCGTGCCATAGGTTGCCTACCCCTGATCTATGCTATGAAGATGTCCTTGATAAAAGGCAATATAGAAGAAATATTTACAGTCCATTGATTATTTCCTGATCACTTTAGTTCTCTGAAATAAAAGATTTTGCCCAAATACAGTCTTGTGACTTTCTGTAAATTCTGAACATGTTCTGTTTATCAGTATATAGAGAGTTGATAATATTAAAAATAAAAAACAAACCAAAGTAACCAAATTCGTGTAAACTTTTTGCTTGTTTGCTTAGTCATTCTTTGATTACATTTGATTCTCACTCAACCAAGAACATGAAAACATGCATCTTGGTTCATACGATAGGTAGGTAATATTATTACAGGGGGGCTGGTTACTCTTTATATCGACCTAAATAACTTAACAAGCTACCCTTAGGCTAGAAATTTAATAGAAAATAAGTTTATGTAATTTTAAAAACAGTGACAGTTGCTAAGAGTAAAGTACACTGTCAATCACAAAATCTAAGCTTATAAAGCAAAGAAATTAATAGTTAAGAATTAAAAAAAAAAATACTGCCTAGATGAACGCATTCTCATCCATATAAAGAAATTTAATCACAGCACAACCCTAACTCCAATCCATGGTTTGCTGTTTTTTTTAAAGATTTTTTGCTATCTTGATTTCAGTAGTTTTCTTTCAAGGGATAGTCTGAAATGGGAACTATTATTAGCTAATATTTATCAACTGACATTTGAATTTTTTTTGTAAAGTACTTATAATTGTGTTGCGGGAATAAATTTGACTGTCATTTTAATATTAAGATGATAACCGTTAGTGATTAGTAAAATAATGTATATATGTGAACTTGCATTAGAAGCAGGTCAACATGTGTCATTAATCTCAAATATAAAATTCTTTTTTTTTTTAAAGGGTTTTGTGTGTTTACTGGTGAAAGCATAGTATTTTTAGATCAGAGTGAAGGTTGTTGTGAGTAAATGCATTTCTTTATACTTAACAAATAAACACTTTCTTATTATGTGCAGTGTAAGATTTGAGGTCCTTAATTTTTCATTTCCACTGTTTGGTTTTTCTAAATAATGTGATAAGAAACTACATTGTTATTTAACAGCCCTAATTGTTGTTTGAAACAAAGTTGCTGTTTTTTTGTTTTTGTTTTGGTCTTTGTAAAGGTTTTGGAATTTCATAGTGTCTGTTTTGTTTTAAACATTTACTTTTGGTTTTAGTGTTTTCCTTTATCTACACAATAGGAAATATAAAGAAGTGGGCTAGGATGGATCACCAGATTAAACTAAGAGAGCTGAAAATGGTTCCTTCAAAGCCTGTGTCATTTGATACACACCTCACAAGATATACTCTTTAGGTAGCTAAATTACCAAAACATGCATGTGCAGCATAGTCTAACTTAATTTCAAATGTTGTTTAATCAGCAAATTGTCAGATCGAAAACTAGAACCCACATAGTTTTTTTTTTTTTGCACAGCTAAAGCCTCCTAGGCAAATCAATGTACTTCTGTCCCTTGGTTATGTCGGAGAATAACAGAGTTCTCACTTTTTGTTTGGGTACAGCAAGTCAAATACTTTATTCTCTCAAGCAATTGCGTAGAGGGAGAGAGCTAAACAGGTCTCTCTCCAGGTAAACAATTACAGCAAGCCTTTATACATTTCATTACAGACAATAATAAGCAACAGCTGCATTTTGTTTATACATAGGCCATCTTGATATCTTATTTTTCTCATTTGTTTTGACTCTAGTCTACATACAATATTTTCTACACATTATCTACACAAGGTCACAACAACTTCTCACACAGTTCTTTCCCACTCGCCTCACACAATCCTCGCTTCTACAAATCTCGCATTATTAGGGTTACAGTTAGCCTGACTCTTGCAAACAAACTGTCATGCATTGCAATCCCCTTCCTGTCAGTTCTTTCTCTGCTTCCAGTTACACCATCTGAAAAATGTGGCTAATGATAATGCTTTCCAGTTATCTAGTATTTTTTCATTTGTAGATCTTAAGTACTTTACAAAGGTGAGTAAGAATTATTATCCCTATTTTATGTTTGGCCGCAGTACAGAAACTCGAGCCCATTTGTACAGTAACTCCTCACATAAAGTCGTCCTGGTTAACGTTGTTTTGTTGCTGATCAATTAGGGAACATGCTCGTTTAAAGTTGTGTAATGCTCCCTTCTACGTCGTTTGGCAGCCGCCTGCTTTATCTACTGCTTGCAGGAAGAGTAGCCCGTTGCAGCTAGCTGATGGAGGCTTGGAACCAGGGTGGACCGGCAGCCCCCCTATCAGCTCCCCGCTCCCCTAAGTTCCTTATGCAGCAGCTGACCAGCAGGCTAGCAATTGCAGCTGCTCCTGCCCTCTGCCTTGGAGCTTCTCCCCAAGACTCCTGCTTGCTGTGCGGGGGGGAGGGGGGGAAGGAAGAGGGGGGCTAATGTCAGGGTATCCCCCTCTCCCCTGCTCCTGCACCCCGCTTACCCCATCTTCCACAGAGCAGGGGGCACACACCAGGGCTCAGGACGGCGGGAGCTTGCAGCAGCTGCGGTCTCAGCAAGCTGATCTAATTAACAAGGCAGTGAACTTAAAGGGGAAATGCGCATATCTCCCTCCATTCCTGCTGCCTTGTCGAGTGAGAGAGTTAACCCTTGAGGGCTCAGCCAATTGCTAGTTCATCATTTAGCAGTAAGGCTATTCCTGGGAAATATCCCACCCTCTGACTCCTCCACCTCAACCAAGCTTCACAATCATCATCACTGTGTACCAGTATTAAATTATTTGTTTAAAACTTACACTATGTGTGTGTGTGTGTGTGTATCTATCTATCTAGTCTTTTGTCTGGTGAAAAAAATTTCCCTGGAACCTAACTCCCTCATTTACATTAATTCTTATGGGGAAATTGGATTAGCTTAACATCGTTTCGCTTAAAGTCGCATTTTTCAGGAACATACAACGTTAAGTGAGGAGTTACTGTATTAGAAAGCGGCAGTTTGTTGCTAAGATGTCAACTCAGAGGTCAGCAGTCTGTTCTCAGCCCTGCCTTAAACTTCTGTGTAACCTTTGGCAAGTCACTTAAGCCCTGATCAACAAAGGTACCAAAGCACCTAAACTCCAGATTTAGGTGCCTAAGACCCAGGTTAGGCTCCACTCTGATCCACAAAACTCCTTGTGGGTGTCTAAACTCATTCAGAGCCTAAGGGTATGTTTACACTAGTGCTTATGTCAGCAAAATTTTTGTCGCTCGGGGCGTGAAAAACACACACCCCTGAGCAACGTAAGTTTTGCCAGCATAAGCGCTCGTGTGCACAGCAATATGTCGGTGGGAGATACTCTCCCACCGACATAGCTACTGCTACTCATTGAGTTGGTTTTATGATGTCCCATAGACGTAACGTGGATACACAAGTGATCAAGATGTATTGGTACAGCTCTGCTGCTGTAATCTTATAAGTATAGACATGGCCTAAGTTTTCAGTGTAAAAGTTCCCTAGATACCTATGTGTCTGCCTCTGAGCATGTGCACTTGTGTTCCACACTAGGCATCCAGATGCCTATCTCCTGCCTGAGCCCCAGAGTGATCCACAAATTGGGGGAAAATAGGCATACAAATGCCTAACTCATGCCCAGGCTCCAGTCCAGTAGGTGTGCTCAGGGGCTGCTTACTAGATCAGGCCCCGTTCACAATCTGGCCACTGGATAAGGAAGTGGTGGTGGTGGGGCCACCTTATAAGGTTTAGCCCAGTGGTTAGAGCACTCACCTAGGATGTGGGAGATCCACATTCAATTCCCCCTCTCTGCCAGAAGTGGAGAGAGGATTTGCACAGGGGTCTCCCACCTCTCATGAGAGTGCTTTGACCACTGAGCTATGAGATATTCTGTTGTGGGGTTTCCTTAGTCTGTCCTGTTGAAGCTGTTCCACTGTGGATAAATAATTAAAGTGATTGGGACAGGGGGATTGGATCCCCAGTGGGTGCCTTCACCACCAGACGATGCAGTTAATCTCTTTCCCTCCAGTGATTGTGGATAAATACTTGAATGACTTTGTAGCTTGGTGGTTAGGGCACCCATCTTGGAGGTGAGAGACCTAGGGTCTGATCCTGCTGCTCCAATGACTTTTTAAATGATTTATCCACAGTGGAATGGCTTCAGCAGGAGAGATCGAGAGGCTCTGCATCAGGCTATCCCATAGCTCAGTGGTTAGAGTACTATCCTGAAAGCTGAGAGATCCTTGTTCAAATCCTTTCTTCCCCCTCTGCCTGAGGGTGGAAATGAACCTGGATCTCACACATCTCAGGCAAGTGCTCTAACCACTAGACTAAAAGTTATAAGGTTGGCACCACCTCTACCTTGTCTGGCCATTTTTTGTGGAGCAAGGCAAGACAACTAACTTATTTCTGTAAGAAACTACTTAGGTGCCTAAGCCACCTGACTGGAGCAGAGGGGTCCCTGCTTATGGATTGCTCAGCAGAAAGAGGTGCCTCTCTGCAGCTTGGAATTAGGCACTGAATGCTGTGAGAAGGGTGGGGCTTACAACACCTCTCTTTGGCATTTTCCATTGGCTAGTTTAGGCAGCTCCCTACCTAGTGTTCTGGTTTTTGTGGATTGCATTCTAACATGCCTATCTGTCTCCATTCATTATTTATGAAGTGTAGGCTCCTACCTCAGGTCTTGTGGATCCCATTGTTCTGTGATTTTTTTTCTAGATGCTTAAAACTTAGGCATCAAAAAAAGCAAAAGAAGCGAACATCGTTCTGGGATGTATTAGCCGGAGTGTTGTATGGAAGACTTGAGAAGTAATTCTTCTGCTCTACTCCGCTCTGATTAGGCCTCAACTGGAATATTGTGTCCAGTTCTGGGCAGGGCTTTGGAGCGGACCCCGGAGCTGGAGCGCGGACCAGTAGGTTTTTGCCCGGAGCTGGAGCGGAGCAATTCAAAAATTGTATTGCTCCAAATCCCTGGTTCTGGGCACCACATTTCAGAAAGGATGTGGACAAATTGGAGGGAGTCCAGATAAGAGCAACAAAAACGATTAAAGGTCTAGAAAACATGACCTATGAGGGAAGATTGAAAAAATTGGGTTTGTTTAGTCTGGAAAAGAGAAGACTCAGAGGGGACATAACAGTTTTCAAGTACATAAAAGGTTGTTGCAAGGAGGAGGGAGAAAAATTGTTCTTCTTAACCTCTGAGGATAGGACAAGAAGCAATGGGCTTAAATTGCAGCAAGGGCGGTTTAGGTTGGACATTAGGAAAAACTTCCTGCCAGAGTGGTTAAGCACTGGAATACATTGCCTAGGGAGGTTGTGGAATCTCCATCATTGGGGATTTTTAAGAGCAGGTTGGACAAACACCTGTCAGGGATGGTCTAGATAATACTTAGTCCTGCCTTGAGTGCAGGGGACTGGACTAGATGACCTATCAAGATCCCTTCCAGTTCTATGATTCTATAAGCACAGTAACAACGAGGAGTCCGGTGGCACCTTAAAGACTAACAGATTTATTTGGGCATAAGCCTTTGTGGGTAAAAAACCCACTTCTTCAGATTTTTACCCACGAAAGTTTATGCCTAAATAAATCAGTTAGTCTTTAAGGTGCCACCGGACTCCTCGTTGTTTTTGTGGATACAGACTAACACGGCTACCCCTCTGTTATAAGCACAATAGCATACAGCATAGTGGTCAGTAGAGAAATAAAAGGAAAACAAGTGAACCAGGAACAAAATTATTGTCTACTCTAGTTCTTATTAGATTTAAGAGCCCAATATCTCTTTTTATTCTCATTTTTGTTTTTGTCAGTGGTGGAATGAGAACTTGCCAGTAAATTCACGCTTCCATAAACTGGAACCAGAGCATCTTGCTCTGCTAATCTTTTAAGTCTAAGAGGTAATGAGAGGGAGGGTGAGTTTCCATCTTATGGTTAACTAATTTTTGTCAGTGACATTTAGAGAGAGAGATAAACATTTAAAAATGTATTTCATACTCTAGAATGTCAGCCTGAGGAAATATTTAAATGAAAGAGTTTTAGAAAAAGTTTCCACTAGTTAATTTTCATCAATGGGAGCCATAGTATAGGAAGGGTGCCAGAAATATTAATCATGTTTATCATTGTGTTCCAGTGATTAAAAAGTGTGAAAGATACCAGTGTAGCTGACTATGTGATGGTATCAGGGAGGTATCTTCTTCTAAAATTCCCTAGTGTAGCTGAGGCCCAAGAAGTCCTCTGTAAAGTCTCTAGTGGCAGAACAAATAAAGAATGGATAGTAGCAATGCAAGTTTTCCCTCACTGCCCTTCTGGAACTCCTTACTTGAAGGGATCACCTCTGTTGCAGAGAATAGTTTAGTCTCTTATCCTGTTAAATCAGTGTTTTTCTGAGACTGACAATGATTGAATGTCTGTGGTTTGTTATGAGCCCATATCCACCAAACTGGGTTGAAACCACCAAACTAATTTCAGTTTTCATGAAATGAGTTTCTGTGGATAGTGGCTTTTGATCTTTGACTGAGGCTATGTCTACACTGTGCACCTTTTAGTGACACATCTGTGCCGCTAAAAGGTGCGCAGTGTAGTTGCTCTTTGTTGACAGGGGAGAGCTCTCCTGCCGACAAAAAACGTCCACCCCCAACGAGCGGTGACAGTAGCTTTGTCGGCAGGAGAGCTCTCCCGCCGACAAAGCGCTGTTCATACCGACACTTTTTTGTCGTTCGGGAGGGGGGTATTTTTTTCACACACCTGAATGACAAAAGTTTTACCGACGAAAGTCCAGTGTAGACAAAGCCTTAGAGATGGGAGGCTTTCTTAGGAAAATGTAATTAACCAGGATTGTGAAAACCTATTGGGTTTCTATATGTTTGGGGTTTTTTTTTTTTTTAAGAGAGAATCTCAGTCCAATGAATTTTGTCATCTTGTTTTAAAATATATCTCCTGCTGAAGTTTACGTGATCATAACATGTATTTAAAAGGGGGTTTTATATTAGAAACATTGGACTGCAGTTTCAGTAATGAGAACACTGAGTTTGTGTTAGGAAATAATGAAAAAGTTTCAGAATTGTTTAGAATACTGAGGGGAATGGCAATGGGTTGAATCACTAGTGATTAGAGAGGAGTTTTGCCAGTGGATAGAATCAACTGCCTTTATTTGTTGGAGAAGATTTGGAATTACAAACTTTTAACAAACAAAGCTAAAAAGTAGATATGTCGAGAAGATGGGCAGGGTGTCTAATTGCATGGTTCTCAATAAAGCTTGCAATCTTGCCTTCTATTTTAGTCTTCAAATGGTTGAATTCAGTAGGTGGCTGTTTCTCATTCTAATTGTAGTAAATCTGAAAGCTGCTGATCAATAATACAAATGGTATTTAGTGTTTAGATATGTAAATTCAGTTAATCTACTAATGCTTTAAAATTGAAGGGAGTGGTAGTAAGGGAACTGAATGGATTGAAGTGATGAAAATAATTCTAATGTGAAGGGAATATTGTTAAAAGTTAAACAAGAAGGTTGGTGCTCAGTTTTTAAAAAGTGAAGAAAATCTATTGCTTTCTTTGTATTCTTAAAGATCAAATAAGATACTTAGTTTCATTCAGAATTGAAATTGAAGAAGAGACTATAGAGCTTGATCCTTCAGGTGCTATGTCTGATGCCTTGATTGAAATGTGGCCGTGACAATGATTTTATGTCTTTGTTCTGGGTCTTCTGCACAACTCTTCATAATCAGCTTCATTGAGAAGCAGTCTCTATTCATCTTTGACACCCAGAAATGACAAAGGCTCAATCTGTGATAATCATAGGTACTACTACTAAAAAACAGGGTTTTAAATGAATAGTAGACCAAATTGAACAGGGAAGTGGGCAGAACCACAGAAACTGAGGGGGGAGAAGTCTGAAAAGTTAACAAATACCATTGACACTGCTGCTTCATTTGGCTAGGAAAGTTTCACTAGAAAGAAATGGAAGTCTCTGCGTCCCTGGAGCTTCCAACTCATGTTGACACGGACTTGCAAGATTGAGGAAGTTCTGCCACCAGACAAGCCTTATGTATTTGGCTCACTCGTTTTTTTTCCTCTTCTCTCCATCTGAGAGAGCTCCATTCAGAAGTGTAAGATTCCACCTATGCTGGTAGAATCTGTCTCTGTATTCCTCTCATTGCTGTGAGGGTGCACCGTGTGGAGGAGGACAGACATAATTTTTCATTGGGTGCAACGGAATAAGGAAATCCAGTGATCTTACACACACAAGTGCTCAGAATTTTGTTTACATCAATTGATCATTTGCACCAGAACTGACAACTTGTGTGCAGAATTTCAGCAGAACCTTACTTATACTGGAACTGGCTGCCACTGCTGCAGTAAAAAGAGAGTGTTGCTGTTGAGTGCCCATTTGACCTTTTGTCATTCAAAGTTGCAAATTGTTTCTCTGTACTCTGCAAGAGAATTTTAGGAACAAAATAGCTTGGAAGGAAAAGGATGTAGCTATACAAACGTATGCTTATCTCAGAATAACAATAATTTTGTGAGTGGTTATCTACCCCGTTGTTAATGAGTTTATTTTTTGATTAGGCATTCCACCCTTCACTCCCCCATGAATAGAAGGGAAAGTTTTTTATGATCTCATCTCTTTCATGTGAAATCCTGTAAATGGAAGTCTTGTTTTCTACTAGCTGTTGTATTTAACAGAAGGCATTCAGAGAGAGGAACAAAACATTTAGTTTGCAAATTCAAGACCTGTATTTGTAGGAAACAATTGGCACATAAAACACTTTCCCTGGGTAGATCACTTTCATAGTACAGACTTTAAAAAAAAAACAACAAAAAACTTGGCCCTTCAAAATGTACAAATAGCAAGTCAACAAAAACTATTATTTTACATTCTGAAATTGTACAATGTTGTGGAGCTGCCTTTTTCCAATTAGTCTCTATAACTTGGATTAAAATAAGGAATGGCCCCTTGAGAAATGGCACCACAATAGAGAGAAACATGGGACAACAGAACATGCATTATCTACCGTGCTGTTATTCCCAGTGCATTGTTAGATAGACTTGCTGGGTTTGGCCTACCTTGACCAGAGTGGATAAAAATTGATTAAATAAAAATCTTGTTTAAAAAATATATATACATGTGTATATATAAAATTAATCTGCTTAAAATTAAATTTGAAATAACGTAAATAGACGAGATGCTGCATCAGCAATTACTCAAATTTTAATGAGTTAAAGAGTGCTGCTGCTTTTTTTTAATTACATACGGAATCAGAGTGAAACATCTCAAACTTTTGAGGTTAACTCAAGCTTTATAAATATGTCACAATGTGATGCACTGCATTAAGTATACTATTTTCAATCTTTACAATGCGGCAAATGCTGGTATTTACATTTTTCCAAATATAAGTACTGTACTTCCAGTTTTTGTTGTGCAGTAGGGGTTTGCCTTAACCTCGCAACCCCCTCAGGGAACCCTTGAATTATTACATGGGGGGGTCATGAGCTGTCAGCCTCCACCCCAAGCCCCGCTTTGCTTCCAGCATTTATAGTGGTGTTAAATGTATAAAAAAGTGTTTTTAATTTATGGTGGGGGGGGGAGGCGCACTTAGAGGCTTGCTGTGTGAAAGGGGTCACCAGTACAAAGGTTTGAGAACCACTTCCTTAATTGCTTTTGATTTCAGCTTAGTGAGCATATCAGAGAGAGTATTTTCTTCATTTGAACTAATTCATTCAAAGTTGACAAACCGTTCGGGAGTTAAAATAGCAGGCAAGGTTTTCTTCCAGTCTATAAACTATAAGAGGATGAGAGCTAATTCTAAAAACTTAGAGGACATGGGACCAAATTTTCAAAGGTATTTAGGCACTTAAGGTTGCAAAAAGATGCCTGGTGAGATTTTCAATTATCTGAATCTTGAGGTGCTGTTGAAAAATTCGACCGATAGTGATCTGAAGCAATATGGCAATTCATTAACTACATGTAGTAGTTCCTATGTTTAATAAATAAGTTTTAAATACAAAAATGTTTTGATAAACTTATTTGTTTCTTATGTATGCAGCCCTTTAAGGTAGCTTTGTTTGTTCTAGTTAAATAATCTTAATGCTTTTTTGGCTTTTTAATTGGATTCCAGTTTCCATTCAGAAGCAGTTTGACACAGGAGTAAAAAGTATCTAGTAAATAAATGTCATTCACCATTTTCTAACATAAGTAAAAAATGAAGAAGCTGAACAAATATATATTTAGCTATATAATTGCTGAAATAAATGTGCATAGATAAAGTGTATTGTCCTGGTAAGCAAAAAGTACCAAATTTAGGGTAAAGTCTATATTTAGTATCAAATTAACATATTTTAGTTGTTATACCAGTCAGCTATACGGAATCTTACTTTAGGAAAATAACTAAAGAATACAAATGCAAAACCAGTATAGATCAATTATTTAAATAAAGGTTTCCAGCTTGGTAATTTAAAACAGTGATTTAAATAATTTTGATTTAAATCAATCCTCCCTGACCATGATTTTTAGACAAGTGTATACTAGTGCCTTATTGCATACTAGTGATGACCAGTGTCTTTGCCACTCAAACGTATGGTTTTACGGTAAATATGAGTGAGGGTGAGTGAGTGAGTGTGTGATGTGCTGGGAGATTTTGTGTTGATTTGTGCTTGTGGCAAATGAGGCGCGTCTTTCGCTATCTGCATTTGGGGTTCTTGTGTGTGCTGGTTGTGTGATTGGTTTTGAAGAACTATGGCAGTTGAGCCAAGTAATCCACCATTTGTGCATTCCCCCTTACACAATCAATGAAACTGTTGCATGTATATTAGCTGTGGAGTTACTTCTCAAAGGTTCTCAACCTTCTTTTACCCAGGGGCCCCCTAAACTTAAATAGTCAAACCTGCGGACCTCCAACCAGAGGTGATGCATGGGGTGGGGTCACGTGAGGTCACATGCTCCCCCCGATTTTTGCCTTCTATTGGGCTCTGCTCCCTGAAGTGCTGATGTAGCAGGGCAGAGCAGTGGTATGTCTCCTTGGCTAGCTGCTGTCTGCTTGTGGAGTCAGTGGCTGAGAGGTAACTTCTTCTGAAGGCAGGGGGAGATCTCTCTTCTGCAGTGACACTGCAAGTTTTGGTAGTGCTCCCTCCCTCACCTACCCCAGACAGGCTGGGTGGCCCACTGAAGTGAGTCAAGGGATGGAGGAGGTGCGGCACTCAGGGCTGAAGCCCGGTTTATTTTGGCAGAACCCTCGAAACTGGCTCGAGGACTCCCAGGGAGCTACGGACCCCCGGTTGAGAACCAGTGGTCTAGGACTCTTGGCATGGCTTAGTTACATGCCTTAGGGCTAGTCTACATTGGCAATGCTAAAGAGCTGCCGCGGCAACGCTTTAACGTGCCTTGTGTGATTGTGATGCAGGGCTGGGAGAGAGCTCTCCCAGGGCTCTAAAAAAACCACCTCCATGAGGGGCGTAGCTCCCAGCGCTGATGCACTGTCTACACTGGCGCTTTACAGCACTGAAACTTGCTGCCCTCAGGGGGATGTTTTTTCACCCCCCTGAGCGAGAAAGTTGCAGTGCTGTAAATTGCTAGTGTAGACAAGCCCTTACTGTAGCAGTATACTGCACAGGTGTAGTTCATAAGTTCTCTGCCATTTTGACTTTAAAAATTGGATGCTAAAAGGATGCATATTATAGTGATGATTGAATCTGGTGATATTCTGAACAAAATGAGCACTCAGCCATGCTTGTAGCTGTTTTTGTCACTTCACGTTGACTCTACAGACCTGCTAGGCCTTAGAGCAAGGGTAGTGAATTAATTTTTTGTCTAGGTCCACATTTCTTGGTAAAGGTGTAGTCAAGGTCCAGACTCCAGAGAAGAAAATACAAAAAATTAACAATTATGATAGTAAGTAAATAAAAAGATTTTGGGATCACTTCCAAAGCATCTGGCAGTCTGGATTTGGCTTGCAGTCTGCCTACTGACTACCCCTACCTTAGAGTGACACATAGGTCAGCAATCCTGGAATCTTCTTATATAGATAAGCGGTAGTTCTGCGTAAATAGATGATAAAGATTAACAGACTTTTATGGTGATATCAGTTTTTCTGTTAGGTTCATGATGAGCTAATGCAGGGCAGACATGTTTGTGTCACAGAAAAATTGCTTGATGAAAAGATCACTTGTGGAAGCTGGCAGAGCTATGATACACAGAGGGATGCTTGCTCTGTTTCTCTATGCTGTTGGGGGGAACCTAATATTTATATAATGCCAAACAAGCATTAATTCCCTTGTGGGGTAAGGGAATATTCTTTCCATTCAACAGATGAGAAAGCAGAGGCACAAAGAGATTGAAGCCAACACTTTCAAATATGGACCACTTACTTAGCTGTATGACTTTGAGGTATTGAGTACATGTTGACTTAATAGGAGATCTGGGTGCTCTATATTTCTGAAAATGAGACCACTTACTAGGATAATAAATTAGATATTTTGTTTTACTATTGTGAATGTACTGTACGCTTTGACCTGCTAAACATATTTGATTATAATGTTGCTTTTGAAACAAAATATAAACGTATTGATTCTGCAAAAATATAGTAAACTAATTTTACTGTTGTAAAATGTGATCTTGCTGATATTAAGGTATGCTCAAAATTTGATATCTCAGTAAGAAACATCCATATATATATAGATATATAATTTTAAAGAAAACTACCTCATGCACCAGATCTCCTCAGAGTGCTCTCTGTACCAGGTTTATTGTTGCTATTTATTGTTCATAAAAGATCAGTAGGACTACCAAGAAAAGTGTCAGCCGGTGTCCAAGTTCATTCTTCCCAGTAAAAACAAATTATGATGAGAAATCAAATAAAGATAGCACAGAAAATTCAAAGGATATAGAAACTAGCCCACTGTGCAATTTTGTACAGATTGGCCATCTATGTCTAGAGAAAAACAGGCATTTATGATCCATTCTAAGCCCATTTCTGAGTACAACCCTAACAATAGAGTCACTACCAGGAACCTCCATAATGTAATGTAATGTTATATCGGTGAGCTTCCGTGCTGGCTTTGCAGCAGAATTTGACTAGCGAATATTATTGATAGAGGTCTGCACGTTCTTCTTAGAAATCTGGTGCACACAATCATCTGGTGCACCAAATTAATTCTGGTGGCCTCTTTTAGGTTTTCATAACTATACATGGAGTAATGTCCATGCATAATTTGTATTTGCAGTCACTGCAGTTTTACTTGCAATTCTTTTTGCACCTGTAAGTGGCCAGTTAGACACCTTGCTGGTTCTCTGTTTGTTTACTACAAATGCATGTATAAGTATGAGTGTCTGGCCATTGTTGTTGTTTGTTATTTTTATTTGTAAATGATAGGACAAAACTTGTGCTTGAAATATTGGGAACTGTTTTCTTGAAAATATCCGTTTTTCGTCAGCTCCCTTTCGTAAAGGGAAATGGAAGAGAGTTTAAATATCCACTTTTGAACATTAGTAGTGCAGTATAAATTTAATGTTAAATATTTTATAGAAAATAATGTGACAGTTCTGTTATTGCTACATTAATCGTAGATTTTTCATGGTAACTTTTTATTTTTGTATGGGGAAAATACAGGCTTCATACTTCTGCTGTTTCTAAGTTAGTGTCTTAACTTATACTTTTTCTTAATTTTTCAGATATTGTGGATGGAACTGACCTGAAGCAATTTTTTGAGATCAACTATTCTCAAATTTATTTTATCTTCTATGAAAATTTCGTAACACTGGAAAATAGCTTGAAACAAAAAGGTAATCTGTCCTGTCCTACAGTTTTGCCGTGATTTTTTCATAAACCTCACGTGTTCTTAACCAGTTTTAAAAGCATTCCAATAAACACACACTCTAATTGGTACGTCTTCCATACCTTGCTGAATTCATAATGCTTTCATAGTTCCATACATTATAATATTTTATGTACCCTTAGCATCAATACTGTTACATTTTAAGTTTTCAGGTACTTAAGCTTCATTTTGTAAACTCAAGCCAGAAAAAGTAACTTGTTAAAGCAATTTATGAGCATTCCCTTCAACTTCTGATTTTTTTTCTAAGAATTTGGATTTATAAATCTTAAACAAAGGAAAGCTGCTTAGAACGATCAATAGAAGCTGTTATAGGTACATGCAAAAATCATTACCTAGAACAGGGGTGGGCAAACTTTTTGGCCCGAGGGCCACATCTGGGTGGAGAAATTGCATGCAGGGCCATGAATGTAGGGCTGGGGCAGGGGGTTGGGGTGCGGGAGGGAGTGCGGGGTGTTGGAGGGGGTGCGGTGTGCAGAAAGGGGCTCAGGGCAAGGGGTTGGGGCGCAGGAGGGGTGCAGGGTGTATGAGGGGGCTCAGGGCAGGGGGTTGGGGTGTGGGAGGGGGCTGAGGGCAAGGGGTTGGGGGCTCAAGGCAAGGGGTGCGAGTATGGCGGGGGCTCAGGGCAGGGGGTTGGGGTGCAGGAGGAGTGCGGGGTACGGCGGGGGGGGGGGGGGCGGGGGGGGGGCGGCGGGGGGCTCGGGGCGGGGGGTTGGGGTGCAGAGTGCAGGAGGGGTTTGGAGTGCGGGCTTTGGCCTGGCGCAGCTTACCTTGAGTGGCTCCGGGGTGGCAGTGGCGCGCAGCTGGGCTAAGGCAGGCTCCCTGCCCGCCCTGGCCCCGCGACGCTCCCGGAAGCGGATGGCACCACGACCCTGCGGCCTCTGGGGGTGGGCAGAGGACTCTGCGTGCTGCCCTTCCCTGAGGGTACCTCCCCCCACAGCTCCCATTGGCCTGGAACGGAGAACCGTGGCCAATGGGAGCTTTGAGGGAGGCACCCACAGGCGAGGGCAGCGTGCAGAGCCTCTGTGCCCCTCCTCCCCCAGAGGCCACAGGGACGTGGTGCCGACCGCTTCCGGGAGCGGTGCGGGGCAAGGGCAGGCAGGGAATCTGCCTTAGCCCTGTGGCACCATGGGGGTGGCAATCCCACGGGCCGGATCCAAAGCCCTGCCGGGCCGGAGCTGGCCTGCAGGCCGTAGTTTGCCCACCCCTGACCTAGAACAAAGCATTTCAAAAACAGTTGTAGATATGGGGATATTGCTGGCTTAACTACTACTAATTTAAAATCCATTGACAATTATGTGTTTGACTTTCCACTTAGCAATGAACAATTTTACCCATATCTACAAATCCGAGGTTTTTATGAAACTGCACTGAAACTATGAATTAAAGGTGGAAAATAAGACCTGTAAAGAATGAAGAAAGATATTTGCAATATGCCGTAATATTATTTCTAAAATATGCTTCATATGACACCAAGCTCAGAGTGGTATGACAGATTGCTGACAGGGAGTTTTCAGAACCCCCATAACTTCTCAGCTCAGATCCATAAAGAGACTTAAGTGTTGCAATTCCTAACTTTTAGATGCCTAGAAAATCACTGAACAAAAATAGGATCCACAAAGCCTGAATTGGGCACCTAAGCTCCCTGTACAACGAATAGGAGGAGATAGGAACCTCAGAATGGCATCCAAAAAAGCCAGCCTGCTAGGTGGGGAACTGCCTAAGCTACCTAATGGGTGATGCCAACGAGGAAGGTGTCATAAGCCCCTCCAACAGAGTTCGGTGCCGAAGTCCAGGCTGCAGGGAGATTCCTATCTCTGCTTGAGATCCACAGCCATGAACACTCTCCTGGAGTAAGATGGCTTCAGCACCTAATTCCATGGAAAATGACTGGGGATTGGGGTGGAGGAGGAGGAGCCAGAGGCAGCAAGGGCGTCCCTTATAACCTTTAACCCAGAGTTTTAAGGTACTTACCTGGGATGTAGGAGACCTTGGTTCAATTTCTCCCTCTAGTGAGGAGAAGGGATTTGAACAGGAGTTCTCCAGCTCTCACATGATATTTGTCTGCTTCCTAACAGGGAATATGAATCCTTGCCCAACAGGGGTGTGAAATTAACAGAATTATTAACACTAGTTGGTAGAAGCAGTGAGACTAGGCTTTATGGTCTCCTGGCTCCCATCACACCTTTCTATAGGCCAAAGGATATTTTGAGGGATGAGATTGTTTTTGCTTGGCTTGCTTGGAGCACTAGCTCTGTGTGTGTATTGTATGCATACTGTGCAGGAAGTTCAGCAGGACCCTGAACACTTGAAGTGCAGTTGGAACATTCAGAAAATTGATGGGCATTTTTTCAAATTCTATGGTGCATGTAGAAATGGCAATTTGCTATTGTTTATAACATAGGTGTAGTTTGCACACAGAGTTGCACCACGTCAACTAAAGGTGAGATTTTTAAAGCAATTTAGTTAAATCCGTGAAAAATCCTGTGTGGACACTCACAAATCAGTTTTAAGTTGACTTAAATCTGTTTAGTTTGCGTTGGTAAATGTACAACCCCCACTAATCCAATATAACTGGTTTTAAACTGATAAGTGTGTTCACGTAGGTTTTGAATTTGC
>NW_020664483.1:3715153-3716082 GCF_002925995.2 Terrapene triunguis
AACTGGTTTTAAACTGATAAGTGTGTTCACGTAGGTTTTGAATTTGCACTGATATAACTAAATCCATTTTAAAAACCAGTTTAAGTTAGTACAACTTGTGTGTAGACAAGGCCTTATCAGGGAAGGAAAGGATTAACTAGTCTTCAGATGGATAATTTTAAAAAACACATTTTCAAAATATATATGTTTAAATACATTCTTTTTATTAACTGAAAGCTATTTAAAGACTTTAATATAGATTATGCCTGGCACAAAAATTAAGCACTGTTTATGTTTATATATTTTGTTTCGGAATAATTAAGTCCCCGATCCTGCAAATACGCATGTGCTCAATTTTAATCACATGAATAGTTCCTTTGACTTTAATTAACATGAAGGTTCTTCGGTGGAACTATGCATGTGCTTTAAGTTAAGCGTGAAGATACGAGTTTGCAGGATTGGGGCCTTAGATGTTATATATTGTTAACTGCTAAATATACTGCAATATGGGGATATACCTTTCTGTACTAGCTCAAAGCCTTTCAGTTCACTTAAATAAAAAAATCATTCTGTTCCTTTTTATGTTTTCTTGCGATTATAGAACAACAAACCATGTTATTTTGCTATGAAATATTGTTTTCTGTATTGCAGGGAATAAATCACAAAGGGAGGAGCTGGACTCCATTCTGTTTCTTTTTGAAGTAAGTTATCTTATTACACTGTTTACTCCATAATGAGACCTACAAAACTTATTCTTCACTGCTTCATTTCTTGCGTAGTCATATACAGCTGTGCAGAGTAAATTTAATACGCACAAATCAAAATGGTGGTAGTATTTTATTCCCATTTTGCACAAGTGTCAGTGACTATATACAGGAGCGCCGCCAGCTTTTTTGCCGCCCTAGGCGGCGGAAGGTCCCGCCCCCGAAATACCGCCCCCGACAGAGGCG
>NW_020664483.1:3716092-3846627 GCF_002925995.2 Terrapene triunguis
CCGCCCCCGACAGAGGCGGCGGAAGGTCCCGCCCCCGAAATACCGCCAACGACCGGGGCGGCCGAAGATCTGGCCGCCGTGGTCGCTGCCCCGCAAATATTAGTGCCCTAGGGTTGCGCCGGCCCTGACTATATAAGTTGCAAGTCAGTAGAGATTCAGGCCCTGTATTTACTATTACTTCTTTTTTAAATAAATATTCAGAAATAAACTCTGTATTATGATACATGAATACCATGAGCTTGAGTAATATCGAGACCTAAGAAATTCAAAATGAAAATAAAACTATTTCATCTTGCAACATTATATGGAGCCTAGTTCTAGACTCCTCTGGCCTTTAATCACTATTATATATTGTATTAGTCAGTTTCTTCCAATCAGAATAAAGGATTTTTTAAAATCTCTTGACTTCAGCCTTTTAGGCTTTCTGATGAATGCTAATGAAAAATATAACTAAAAATCACATTTAAATTATTTTAGACCATAAATATTGTAGAAATATAAAACACACAATTTGGAGATAAATTTTCTGTATGTTAATTTGTATTGTTGGGGGTACTGTGTCTAATAGTGTTGCCTCTGCCAGTGCCTTGAATGAGATGACATTTATGGTGTAAAAGTGATGCATTATTTCTAAAGATATTATAAATCCTTTAACTTTCTGCAGTTAAGAATTCCCTACGTACTCTTTTCATCTATGCTTTTTCAAAGCACTGAACACCCTTTATGTTGCGGTAGCTACGTCAGACCAGGAGAAAAATTAAATTTAACCTGCCAATCAAAACTTCTCATTTTTCAAAGTGTGAATAAGAATGCTTCAGCACATTAAGGGGTTGAGGGTTTGCTTGCTGGTAGAAAGGTATGATTTATAATTAGAGATGAAATAGCTAAAAACAAATTAGAATAACGTTGTAAGTTATCCCTTCAATTTGAATCATGTTTCCTGTGTACGTTTCTATCTTGTTGAACCACCAACAAATGTTTTCCTGCCCATATTGATGAAATGCAAGCTGAAATGAAAATTGTGGGGAGCACAGACTTGATTTCTGAATGTCTCCACTAGGCTTTAGGAAAGTATTCAGCAGCAGAATAAGTCTTATCTTGCATTTTAAAATGTCTTTCTCCTTTCCCCTCCAAAATCCACCTTTCAGTTCCTGCTTCACTAAAGTTCTCTGAGTGCTTTATTCTAGGATTTCAGATACCCAGAGATTCTTCATAGCTCATGATACCCAGTGTTACAGTGACACGCTCTTAGAACTTCAGTGAAGTACCATGTGAAAAGGGATTTCACAGCGGGAAGAAAATGAAAAGCAAAAAGGCAAGTTAAAACATACACTTGAGCAAAAGGCGCCCCTCAGCCTAGCTAGTGGAATTTTTCAACACAGATCTCTGTGCAGTCTTACTCTTAAGTTTGTGTTTGAAAACAAAAAATATTGCTACACATTTCTAAAGCTCCCACCATCACAGTATTTGGAATTCCACATTGTGTCTCTGGCCTTCTATACAGTATAAAAACTTACCATGCTCAGTAATATTTGTTCCCCTTTACTCAATTGAAAGGTGTAAAACATCCACATACAAGTGATTCAGTTCTAAGGAACATTTCTCACACACTATTTCTGGGGGTTAACAACTGATTTTGTTATTCCTGCCTCAACTGTGTCAGTGTGGATAGAGGAACTATCTCTCAATAGCTGCCTCAGTTGGCAAACCACCTTTGGTTCACCACCGAAGAGTCTCCTCTCTGCCCCCCAATCATCTCCCCTATTTCCCCTCCAGAAATGCCCTCAACCTCTACAAGTTCCCCCCTGCTCATGTCCTCAGTTGGTGAAACAATTCTGATGTACCCTCTGAGAGCAGTGTAGCAGAGAAAGATGAGGGCTTCCCCTGAGTAATGATTATTGGCCACCACACTGCATTTTCTATCCCTTAGATATATCCTTTTTTCTTCACTAGTGCCCCCCTATTTTGGTCCTTGGCTAGCAAACCAACTGTGGTTCATTGGCTGGTGGGGCCATTGGCAGAGGTATGTCATTTCCCTTAGAGAAGTAGGGCTGGGGAGAGGTCCAAGACAGCTTAGCTGTGCTGTCCATTCCTCTCCCACACCCCATTTCTATCCCTCACAGGGCCTGGGGAAGGTGCCTAGAGAAAGATCTAACAAATAACTGGATCCTGACACCCCTCTGTGGTGAAGATAAGTACTCCTAAGGCATTTGAGATGAAATGGTTTAAGGCAATGCCAATGTGGATGCCTTGGAGAAAGATAACTGATCAGCATGCCTAATGTGGATGCACTGAATTGTTTGTGTCTCAATTGGTGCAGAAAATGACTAATTACAAACGGTTCAGTTCTCCAGTGCAGACAAAGCATCAATAACAACTGGATCTAATTTTTGCACTTCACAGAAAAAAGAGATGGTTTTCGAACAGCCATGCAAACTCAAGCTGAGATGTAAAAGCCAGCATGTGTCTATCAGTCTTGCACATCACCTTCTGAAATAGAGACTCTGTATTTGGAACTTAGCTAACAGTTTTAATGACTATGTGCAAACCACCAAAGAAGGGAGTACACTTGCCAGTAGTTTATATTGATTTTGCAGTGCTAACGAGTTTAAAAATTTTAAAAAATGTATATATCTTCTTAACTGAAGGAAACAGATATCATTTGGAATTCATACAGGGATGAGATTTTTTATTTTAACTAAAAAGTAATTTTTTTTTAAATAATGGCAAGTATGACTAGAAATGGAAAACTAGCATGCTGGGATTGTCCCTGGTGTAGACAAGGCAATTTGTATTTTAACTTGTCATTTAACACATCTTTTTTTCTAGTGTGAACACAGCTTAAGGGAGTGAAGGCAAGTGAGGAAAAATCATGTGAAGGGAATTACATTGCTGAAGGAAGGGGGGAAATGGGATGCTTGATATTCATTTGAAAGTCTTCCACTTGCATCTGAAGAAGTGAGGTTCTTACCCACGAAAGCTTATGCTCCCAATACTTCTGTTAGTCTTAAAGGTGCCACAGGACCCTCTGTTGCTTTCATTTGAAAGTGCATCTCAACTGTTGGTGAGGGAGGAAAGAGGAAATTCTGGTGTGTGAATTTTGATAAGGATGTCTGGTCTACGATATATTTATTGTTCGTATCACAGTAGCACTTAGGAGCCCCAATCATGGCCCAGAACCCCATTATGCAAGGAACTGTACAAACATGTAACAGAAGATTACGTTAAGGCTATCAAGTTCTATGGAGACCAATGAGGGAGGAAGAAGTTTTGAGGCTTTGTTTGGGTGAAAATTACTTTGGCAAAAAGTCAGTTTTAATGACTGACTGTAAACAGCATGAAACAATAGCTTTGAGATGTGAATTATTGTTCTTCTCAATTCCTGGGATATGGATAAGATCCTGCAGCTAGCACGGATTAAAAACACTCTCAAATAACTCTACTAAGATCACCATTTTCCAGGACTTCAGATGGAGAGACAACATACGCACTGTATATTCACTTCAAGGAAGTGAAAAGAGGCTAAATATACCAGTGTAAAGTAGTCCGATGGACATGCTGAATTCTTTACAAAATCATAGGAAGCCCATAACTTCATTTGAATGTAGGTTGTGTCACAGGAGAAATTGGAATGACCCTACTGGTTCTGGAATTAAAAAGTGTCCTCAAATCAATCTTCTTGGTCAGAAGTGGAATGTCTACCAGCTGATTGACCTGCCTGGATTTATTTTTTGATGGAACTATGATTATCTATATATACCTTATTCAGAAATCCTGTTGGTAAGTCAGGCCCGTGTTTGTTAATGCGGGCACTACAATGGCTCAGCTATGGCAGTGCAGCTGTGCCACTGTAGCAACATAGTGTAGATGCCTCCTATGGGAATGGAATGTGGTTTTCTGTTGGCCTACCCATGTCTATCCCAGGGGTTAGGTTGGCATAATTATGGTGCTCAGGGGTGTGAATATTTTCAAACCTGGGAGTGCCGTAGTTATGTCAACCTAACTTTTAAGTGTAGACCAGGCCTAAATCTTAACAGTTGTAGATCCTGAGCCTGTCAGGTGGACCCACTGAGGATGACAGTTTGAACTTGAACTTTGAGTTAGCGGCTACAGAATCTGCTTCCATTAACAACCTCCCCAGTTCCCATTCCCTAAAATATGGTCCCTCCACTTCTTAAGTATTTAACACAGTGATAGCTTGCCACCCTCTGAAGATCTGCAGCTTTGAGTGAAAGTTAAAAATGGAAAAACAAGCACAGACTTCCAGCAGTTAAACTGATATACAGTTATTTCCCTTGGAACTAAAGCTATCCAAACAGTATTAAAACTAAACTCCCAGCCCTGAAAAATATTTAAAATTGTCCAGCTTGGTCAGAGGGTAAGCGCACTGTGGAACCTGGAATTGGAGAAGCTACTGATGCAGTCCTGAATCTTCACTCCTTAGATCAAGCAGCTCAAAAAGAGACGGCAAGAAATGACTTGACTTAGTGCGGAAATAATATGAGAATAAAGAGTTTCTGAAAATTTTTGAATAAAGGAAACCTCCTCTGCTGGTGCAAATTAAGATGCACTGAATTTAAAGCAGAAGTAGCTATTGATGGAGCTCTAAGACCGGTTTTTCCCTCACTCCAAAAACTGGAAGTTGTCCTAGAGGTGTAATTATTAAGATGCACTACTATCAGATGAGAGAATCCTGTAACTCACAGATGTAAGAGCAAAAAGGACTTTTTTTTTTTCCTGAGGGCATAAAATCAAAGTCTTCGAAGACTTCACTGAAACTTTGAGTCAGGAAAGCAACAGAAGAATTAAGGCAAAGAGAACAAAAATGTAAATGGGATTTTCCCTGTAAACTCATTTTACCTATTACAGCAAGATTTTCAGTGTGTGAAACCTAAAAGGAGAAAAGGTGCTTCATTCTCTGGGACTGCCTGAGAAGACAGAGCTAAAATACAAGGAAATGATTCTGAGGAGAATTTAGAGGACTGACAGTGGCAGATTGCAGAATGCTTGAAGACAAAGAAGTTGGGTCAGGATTCAGCCTTGCAGGCAGCAGTGAAAGATGAAGAAGAGCTTTGAGGCTAGGGTCTGAATGTGTCGATAATTCCTTTTTAGAAATATTCAGAATCATATAATAGTGTATATGCTGTAATGAATTAAGGATAAAATTTAGAAAGTTTCTAAGTCCCGTTGACTTTCAATGAGACATAGGCTTGTAAGTGATGTAGGCCTGGTCTAGACTTAAAAATTAAATCAACAAAGGTATGTTGCTTGGAACTTTGAGAAATTTCACACCCTGAGAGCCATAGTTCGGTCAACCTATAACACCCTGGTGTAGACACAACTAGGTTGACAGAAGAATTCTTCTGTTGACCTAGCTGCTGCGTCTCAGAGAGATGGATTAACTACATTGATGGGAAAAACTCCTTTTGTCTATGTAGGAAGCATAAGACTTCACTTTTATCCGGTCTTTAAATTTAAGAACATAAGCCATACTGGGTCAGACAATGGTCCATCTAGCCCAGTATCCTGTCTTCCAACAGTGGCCAATGCTGGATGCTTCAGAGGGCATGAACAGAGCAATTATCGAGTCATTCATCCCTTGTCATCCACTCCCAGCTTCTGATTGAAGTTTAAGGACACCCAGACCATGGAGTTGCATCCCTGACCATCTTGGCCAATAACCGTTGATGGACCTATCCTTCATTAGTTTATCTAATTCTTTTTTGAATGCAGTTATACTTTTGGCCTTCACAACATTTGCTGGCAAAGAGTTCCACGGGTTGACTGTGTGTTGTGTGAAGTAGTACTTCCTTCTGTTTGTTTTAAACCTGCTGCTTATTAATTTCGTCAGGTGCCCCCTGGTTCTTGTGTTCTGTGAAGGGCTAAATAACATCTCTTTATTCACTTTTTCCATATCATTCATGATTCTATAGACTTCTATCGTATCCCCCCTTAATCGTCTCCTTTTTCCAAGCTGAACTGTCCCAGTCTTTTTAATGTCTCCTCATTGAGATGTGGCAACCAGAACTGCACACAGTATTCAAGATGTGGGCATACCATGGATTTATTTAGTGGCATTATTGATATTTTCTGTCTTATTATCTACCCCTTTCCTGATGGTTCGTAACATTGTTAGTTTTTTTTTTGACTTCTGCTGCACACTGAGCGGATGTTTTCAGATAACTATCCACAATGACTCCAAGATCTTTTTCTTGAGTGGTAACAGCTAATTTAGACCCCATCATTTTGTATGTATATTTGGAATTGTTTCCAATATGCATTACTTTGAATTTCATCTGCCGTTTTGTTGCCCTGTTGCCCAGTTTTGTGAGATCCTTTTGTAGCTCTTCGCAATCTGCTTTGGACTTCACTATCTTGAGTAATTTTATATCGTCTGCACATTTTGCCACCTCACTGTTTACCCCTTTGTTCAGATAATTTATGAATATGTTGAACAGGGCTGGCCCCAGTGCAGATTGTTGGGCGACATTGATATTTACCTCTCTCCATTCTGAAAACTGACCATTTATTGTTACTCATTGTTTCCTGTCTTTTAAGCAGTTACTGATCCAGGAGAGGACTTTCCCTCCTATCCTATGACAGAGGCTCTTATGCAAAGCAAGTAGTCATGGGATATGAGGGAAGGCTTGCTGAAGCGAAGTAAATTCTATTACATGTTGGCTGTTTCTGAGGGGTAATATGAATGCTTAAAAATGTGTAAGTCAAGGCGCTAATAGTGGGAATGTGTGTCCTGACAAGAACAGATGGAGTCGTCCTCTTCCGTGTCAATATGAAACCTCAAAAAGAGTTTAAATTTACAAGACTGGTAATAAGAGCTATTTAGCCTGTACTCATTTTTTTAAAAAATTGGGGCAGCCATTTTGACAGCAATACTTGATCTTGATACAAAGAAAATACAAGAGGTTGAGAGAGATCTGGGTGTGTGACTGTGTTAAATGCAGGGCTGAACTGTTGGTATGTCTAGATCTGTTTTGTTTAAAATCAATGGAGCATCTTGTTCTACATATAGCAGCAAACCCCCAGTCAGCACTTGGTCTGTGGTCCCTGCCTTTCACACTGGGCGTGGCAGAGAGATTAACCAAATAATTAAATTAAAACCATCCTAGTTTAAGCAAAAATTAAGAGGAATGGAACTGTGCTGGATAAGATTTTTTCAGGGATAATTTTAATTTGATTAGCGCAGCTGCTTAAGTGCATTTGGATGGAAGGAAACGTCCCTATTGGAGTGGATGAATCTCAACTGTATGAACAGAAAATGAAAGTGCTCGTAATGTATTCCAGAAGCCATATCACACAGTATAATCCTAGTCTGCCCCTGAAGTCCCAGATAGCAATGGCTGTCTAAAATTAGGTTTCTAAATCCATTTGTAGCTACCTAAAGAGGTGGCCTGATTTTCAAAAGTGCTGATCATATAGCAGCTGTAATTGATTTGCCTGTTTTAGTTTTGTTAGTGTTGCTAAAAAAGCAATTTTGAGACTGCAATTTCTCTTTCTTTGATGTTAGTCCAGAAGTGAATTATTGTCTTCAGCTGGGAACTACTTCTCCAGTGCTGACTTTATACTCAAAATGGCATTAGAAATGGGGATTATTGTCTAGAACGAGGAAGAAAAGAAGACTCTTCAATACAAAAGTTAAAATGAAATTTAATTAAGGTTGTTCTTAACTCCTGCATACAGATCTTCCTTCTTACAGAGCAAGGATCAGTGAAACTCTCCATCTTTTGTTTTACATGCATCTGTATTTTAATTGCCAATAAACTAGGATTATAAACAATTACAAAAACACTTGGTCATCTTAATGTGTGTCTGTAATCTGAAAAAAAATTATGAAATGGGAGTTTGGGCAATCTGGAATTTTCAGTCTCTTATCTTTTGACTTGTATATTGTTTTTTCCTAACTTGCAACACTTCATTTTCAACCTGTAATCTGAAAATCAAGCTACGTTTTCTGCTATTTATGTTAACACTAATAAAAGAATCTGCAGTAGGAGTTTAGCTATTAAGTTTATACATGAGGCAGAACAGAGTCATGTTAGCTATTGTATAGCTGTTTTAGCTCTTCAATGGCAACAGCAGAAAAATATCCCCTCCCCCCTCCCTGAAGAGTAAGAGAAAGGCATTGTGGACTGAGCAAGGCATCAGAAGGCAGTTGCTCCCTGAGTTTTAATCTTAGGTCTATATTAATTTACTCTATGGTCTTGGAAAAGTAATTGTGTCTATTTTTCCACTCAAGAAACAGAGCTAATACCCACCCAGTATGTTAGTATTTATCGTTTCTACATTAATTTTAAAAATGCAATGCACTGTATGGGTGACCAGTACTAAAAAAAATACTTGAAAACACTTAGGACAAAAATACTGTGTAAAATGGAAAAATATTGCACAGTAACTTTTATGAACATAACAGCATTAGGTCCTGATTCAGCAAATTGCTAATGCATGTGTTTAAATGTCATAGTTGTGTTTTGCTGAATAAAATGCATTAAAAGCCTTACATTTACTTAATTTTTAACATGCGCTTATGTACTTTATTGAAACAAGGCTTTAAAGGCTTGAAAGAGAACCAAAAACTTTGAAAGCTAATAGAAGTCAAAGGATATTGATGGATAAGACTTACTGAGATGTTTACCATTCAGGAATATGTATTGTATAGTTATCAACAGCATGAGGAAGAGGAAATCCACAGATAAGATATTTCCATAAAACTAGGAGTGACCTGTTCTATAATGTTTATCTCTTGGAAATAAGATAACCCATTTTACTAGTAAGTTTATCACTCATTATCTCTGTTACACTGTTAGTAATGTAACGCACAAAGGAGAATGGACCTTTGGAAGGAGCTCTTAACTCAGAGACCAAAGGATACCTCAATGTGAATATAGGACAGAGAAAACAGTGTAAATGCCAATAAATTAAACATTCATACCTCAAGCCATAGGAGATGAAATTAATTGGTTGTTTAGTTTACCATATGTAATCCTATTTCAGCAGGAGCCAAGGTTTTCCCAATATTTTCTTCTAATTAGGTAAGTAGTTAATTAGTTAGGATTAAAACATCCTCAATACAGGTGCTGAGGGTTAACTGAGTTTAAGAATCAATAAACATATTTAGGAAGGGGATTTACATAATTTTTTTTACTTTTTCCAGTATATTTTGGTGGTATTTGCAACTGTTTTTGAGTGACACCTAGTGTTCGTTTAAAACAAAAGAAAGTAACTCCCTTCTCCACAAATAGTTTGAAAGCATAAAACCTTTTTACTTCCACATAGAGAAGGCTGCTTCTGCATTAATTTGGAATACTTGTCTGCACATCAGCGTCAGTGTTTATATACCTAATATCTAATTAAAAGCAATATAGTAATGGATATGAAACAATCAGAAGGGAGGAAGTCTATTAAGTTAAAAGGCAGTAACATCAGATATCAGTACTTGTTCACAATGACTATTTTGGAATGTTTTTATGACCAAACAAAAAATGTAAAGTTTTAAACCTCAGCTCCCTGGAATATTCTATAAAAATGATTTTGGCCTCAGTCCAGTTCCCAGTGGTTCTGTATTAATTACCATCACAATTGAAATAATTAGGACCCTTATTCGCAGTCCTACCATGGAGGTCAAAGACTGCATAAATGTGAAGACTGAATTTCCCTCTCTTCCTTAGCGATGGTCACTCCCCGTCAAAGTAACAGAATATTTTCGGGAAGCTCGTACTACCATTGTCTGTGCTGTAACTTTCTGTGACTACAGAAGGCATTACTCGTTAAGGCTGAACTCGGTCATGATGCACCTTTTATGAGCACTATATTTACATAAATGTAACCTTACATAACATTTAGTAATCTCTGGAATTCACTGCCAGAGTAGGTAATTGAGAGAACTGGATTTTGAGAGAGCTTGATTTCTCTTATAGCCATTCATACTTAGGAACCTCTGATATCTTGCCTTGGATAACAGCCAATGTCTAATGCTTCAGACAAAGAAAAGAAAATCCCCTTCCACCTCCATAGTGCAGCTAGACAATTGTACTGTGCTGTATGTGGCATAGCTTGGAGATTGTTTTCTTCCAAATCCCTGCAGTTACTTGTTTTTAAACACAAAAGCGTAGTTTCCTAACTTTCATAAGTGCAAACTCTTTCAGGAAAACACAAGATTAAAATAAGAATTATATTGCAGAAAGGTCTAGGTTTTACACTGGTTTTCCCACGAGGGTATATATTTTTCCTTTTCAAAGATCATAATGAATAAAAATATTTGAACTTACAAACCCATCCTATGCAGTACTGCTTGTTTCAGTCTAGAACTAATGATTGGTCTTTAGAAATATATCTAGATATAAAAATGTAAAGGCCCATATTTTCAGAAAGGGAAGGATACGTATGTATGGTGCACACATGCCATTATGATGGGCATGGTTTAAGAATCTGAATGGAATAGGTGTATACACTTTTATGTCCTAAATTTATGTGTGCGGTTGTGCACAAATTCACTTGTGTGTGCACGTACTCAGGTTGTGCATACAGTCCTAGTAGGAGCTTAATTGAACATGGATCACCCACATCCTTTTTTGGAAAACGTAGTATAAATAATATACAGCAAACAAGATAATTAAACAAATGTTAAGATGTCTGTGTGACCCAGGCAGAGGGCACAGGTGTACATAAAGGTTACAGAGATCCCCTGGGTCTGGCCTCTACCTTCTACTCTGCCAAAGAATGTCATGTAAGGTCTCTAATGAAAGCCTGTGTCACACTGGTTATCATAATCATTGTGAGATGTGTATACGGAAAATATGTAGTTATATATTTTTACTAAAAATTATGTTCTCTAGCACTGCGAGTTAAGGGAAGTGTCATGGAAAGGCGATGCATATGCCCCTTGCAGGCAGAGGGGAAATGATGCTTACCTCACTGTAGTTGGTCATGTCCAAATTAAGTATTATATGGTTCACAATAGATGCCCATTTACAGTCTGAGCTAAATGCTAATCAGGAGATTGCAGGGGCTGGAGGGAAAAATAAAAACAACAGGGGTTATCCTGTTTAGCCGTAAGATAATGACCTTTTGAAATTATATCTGGAGTGCAGATGAACTGCCAGGGATTCCATCCTCTGAGGACAGGCAACCAGTGTACTTGATCTTATAAGGAGGAGGTTTTAGCCAAACTGGTTAAAAATCCTGGGAAAAGGTATTTTGGGGTAAGCTATCTTGTAGGAGATAGGGGAATGCATGTGGATTAAGTTTAAGCTCTAGAGAGTGTTATAATTTTGTTTTATATGTAACCATTTGTTTCCAATATCACTTGAATCTCTGTTCTTTGATAATAAATTTATTCATGATCTATCTATTTAATCTAATCTAATCTAAAGTGCTGTGTGTTGAGTAGAGTGATCCTGAGTTGAATTTTATAAGCTGGTGTGTACTGTTCCTTTGGAAATAGTGAGTCTGAGAGTTCTGACCATGTTCATCGGAACAAGGGCTGAGTACTCCAGAGGGATGCTGATAGGATGTGTATGCATAGGCGCCAGCTTGCTTTGGGCCCCGCGGGTGCTCAAACCCCTGCCCCAAGCCCGCCCCCTCTTTCCGCTCCACCCCAGGCCCTGCCCCCACTCCACCCCTTCTCCCAATCCCCCCCCCACCTCCTCCCTGCCTCTTCCTGCCCCACCTCTTCCCACCCAGTTCCACTCCTCCCCCGAGCATGCCCTGTCCCTGCTCCTTCCCCTCCCTCCCAGCGCCTCCTGCACGCTGCAAAACAGCTGATCGTGATGGGCGGGAGGTGCTAGGAGGGGACGGGGAGCAGGCTGCCAGTGGGTACTCAGCACCCACTAATTTTTTTCCGTGGGTGCTCCAGGGCTGGAGTCGGCACCTATGCCTCTTGCTGCAGAGAGAGCGAGGCCTGGAAGGTAGTGCTTCTGTTGCCTGAGGCTGGTGGTTTCAGGGCACTGATCCACAGCAGGTCCAGTGAAAACTTCCTCACACTAAGGGCAGGTGATTGCGAGGTGTCTCACAACCCTGGATACACCTGAGAAGCATCAGTCTGTCAGGCAAATACTCACTGAGACTGTATATTTAAGGTGAGCCCAATAAACCCAAAGACCAACGCTCTTCAAGAGAATATGTGTGTTTGCTTTCAGTGCCACATAACTAGCATAAATATATTTTAAAATTGTACAATTTTCAGCCATCTATGGACTATGGCGAGACTGTCATGAACGTTACATAGGCTCACCATATGTAAAAATCTCAGTGCAATACTACTTCATACATATTACGGTATGTTAGCAATATTGAGTCAAGCTGTTTAAAACAAAAACCTAAATAGTCAACTGTAGCATTGACAAACCATTTATTTTTATTCCCGTAAAAATAGGGCCAGAGTAAGATTTCCAGTCTTCTCTGTCCTCTTGTTCAGCCATATCTTATTCTGGGAGCCTCTGGAACTCTGCTTTCTGCTTCTACTATATATACATAGAGCTTCCTCTGGCATATGGAATGTGAAAGTTTGCCAGGTTGGTAGGTCTTTAGTCTGTTGTTGGTCCTCGCAAGTTAAGCAGTTTTTATTTTTAATAATGGAATTGTTTGCCATCACATCCTTTCTCTCCTCGCTATATTTCCGATCTTTGAAGGGAATTCCTCAGTTCATGAGTGCTGATTCTCTTACACCTGGGAAAGGGCATTCTGTACCTTCTAAGGCTCTGTCTACCATGACTGTAATTCATTCAGACATATCTGCCCTAGTGTACCCTTAAAATATTCTGATTGCTTTCTGTTGTAAAATTTGCAGTATGCTGCTTATGTTCCACTTCTAAAATATTTATTTTAAGGTGCTTCTTTGGAGCATGAAGGAGTAGGTTGCATGGTTGGGCACACATTCCACTTGGCCTCAAGTACTTATAAATGTTTCCCTGTGATGTAATTAAGACAGTATCCTGCAGTCTAGATTGAGCTGCTGCTGGCATCCTAACTTCAGTGGCCTCCCACTGCTTTAACCAAGCTCCTAAGTCTGTGAATAATAACTTACATCCTAATTTGCTATGGGCCTTACCACTGGAATCCTTTAATACTAAAGGTACAAATCTTTGCTTATAGGTACCAGCAAAATTGCAGTGCTCACACATAGCCAAGTAGAAGAGCTACCCTGGATCTCCGTTGGCTCAGGGCAGATCAATTCACCAGCTGAATATTAGGACTTCCCTGTAATGTGAGAGTTTGCATCAAACATTTGCTGCTTTCTGGATATGTAACCCCATGAAGTGACATGACTGACACCATCTCCATTTCACTGGCATACACCTTTTCTTTCACTATCCAGTCAACAAGAATACACTCACTCCCTGGCTTTTTTTAGTAAGACACTCAGCACAGTGTGTTTCAGTTCACGTGCAGTTATAGCTGTATAAGTTAAGACAATTATGAGGATCATTTCTCTTGCTTAAAGGTGTAAGCTGGAAACCTACTGGGGTCAGGAAGGAATTTTCTCCCCTTCCATATGGATAGCTACGTTATGGAGTTATTTTTACCCTTGAAAGCACTGGGTAGTGGACATTACTGGGTGCAGGATTCCAACCCTATATTGCTAAATAAAGTTGGGAAAATAGAAGCATTATATCTTCCTATTTCCCCCCCAGAAACTGCATTATTAATCGAGACTGTGAATCTGCTAAAAAATGATGCATTCACCCTAATAATCTGAGCTGTAGAATTCTTTTTACACATACAAAATGAAAACCGAGTTTAAAACAAAGAAGTGTTTCTTTCAAAAAGCAGCATCCTGTATAAACTAAGGTTGAAACTTCACATTATTCCTAGTCATGCAGTAAGCCCAGAAGAAAAAGAACTATGGATAATCAGTTAAAAGAACTGACAGATACCCTGATGTGTTGATCAGTAGTAATACCTAATTTCTATTTCAAGTGTGCTATAATGGATTACCATATAGATGCAGCAAAGCACTAAGCATTAAATAGATCTGTGTGTTTTTTGAAAAAGTAATATTATTTCACACTGTGGGATTTCTTAAAATATTTCATATTACTTTACTGTGAAATTACAAACAAGATGTCAATAGCCAGTTTGGAATTCACAGCAGTATAACTAAGAATCGAGGTTGGAGTGGAAGAAAATGTCATTGGTTTTTCACAGTAAAGGCTGTATACATTTCTTACAACTGTGTTGGAGAGGAGAGAGCAAAGAATGGATTCTCAGGAATACAAACATGGGTGGTTGTCCATCTGATTGTGAGTTCACCTCTCTAGTGTTAATATGTAAAGTAACATGTTTAGCTTGGGACTCAATAATACATAGGCACAAGAAGCACTAATAAGACAAGAGTTTCAATCTTAACTTTGAATTAGGTTGTGTTTTTCACCTCATTTAGCAGTTCAGACACTTCATGAGCCATTTCCTATGTGCCAGGAGCAAAGTGTGCTAAGTTAACTTTGATTACTTATATCCATTCTCTTAATAACTTGTGCAGTTTTAAAGTGGTTTAGGTGGAAGCTGTGATGAGATTGACCTCAGATAATTACATAGATTGGAAGACCCCTTCAGCTAAATGTTCAGGATTGGACTATGCAGATGATTCACTAATCTGATCACTGTTAGCCTATTTAATATTTTTCTCCAAATGCATTCATTTTTCATCTCTGATTTTGAACTGCTGAGAGCAGTAGAGGAGAAGGGGAAGTGATGTGGGTCAGATGTGTCCTAAATCTAATTTTGTCACAAGGTTTCAGATATGGAGGCTATTCTGAGCCAGGACCACTTTGCATTCTTTCCTTCCCACCCATTTTACTTCTCCCCAGCTGATGGTCAGGACTAAAAGGGCTGTTCTAATACAAGGATCTACCAAAAGTCCTACCTCTACCAAATAGTGCATTTTCCAGGGAAAAACAAAAAGGTGTTTTTTTTTTCGTGTTACCTGTCCCATGCAACTGAGACCCTGAATTTGCTCTTCACAATGTGTATCACAGACTCCTCTGTACCATTTCTAATCAGTGTTGGCTGTAGACACACCCTGAAATTCATTGGCACCTGGGTTATCACCTGGTGGTAAAGTCAACCCCAGCCTGTTTTCAAGTGAAACAGTTGTTTTGTTTGATATTGTTTGGACCACAAGCTACATACTCACTGTCTGTTCAACCTTGATTATCACCAGGGTTTTGTTTATTCTTGAGGCTAGATCCTCAGGACTTGGATCATAGGTCTAAGGGCTTGTCTACACTGGCACTTTACTGTGCTGCCACTTTCTCACTCAGGGGTGTGAAAAAACCACACCCCTGAGCGCTGCAAGTTTCAGTGCTGTGAAGTGCCAGTGTAGACAGTGCACCAGCACTGGTAGCTATTCCTCTCATGCAGTGACTACACAGCCATGTTAAAGCACTGCTGCGGCCAGCGCTTTAACGTTGCTAGTGAAGACATGCAGAGACTTGGATGGATTCCAAGAAATCAAAACCTCTGCTGGGGTCAGACTCAGTTACTGTAGCTCCCTCAGTCAAGCCTCTGAGGCTACTGATGCCCAGACTGAAGGGCATGTGGTCAGATCCCACTGCCCTGGTTCCAAAAGAGAGGCAAAGAGAGGTGCCCATACCTTGTGCCTCCTAGCTATCCAACCCCGACAGAACCCTTGTGGCTGCAGGACTGGGGCTGGTTATGACTTCCACTTCTTGATCCAGGAAAATGGAATAGCTTAGTGTGTCAGATTCTGGGCCACCAGAGCCTTTGGTTGTGGTGCCAAGAAAAGGAGGCATAGAGACAAAACAGCTGGTGTTAGCAGTGCTGGTTCCTGTGCATCAGAACTGTCAGATCTGCCTGATTCTGACAAGACTGCTATGGTTCTGAAGCAGAGATCTGTTCTGTTTCTGGTAGTAAGGGATATAGATCTGTGTCTATCTTCAGATCTAATGTTGGCTCCTGTGTCAGTCCTGGCTATGTCCTCTTTTCCGGAGAGCTCTGTCACTGTGACAGCCCAGGTTCACTTGCCAGTTCTAGTTGCTGCTTCAGTTCTGAGTGGGGGAAACAGTTCCCCAGTTCCAAGGTCTTCTTACTCATTCCCTATTAAGCAGAGGAGGCCAGAAGATGCTGTGGGTCTTCCTCTGACTCACACTTTCCTCCCTCCTCCTAAGACCTTGCAGGGTCTCTTGAATCTACTCTTACCACCATTGCATTCTATATCAGATCTGGACCTGGATCCTTACCGGGGGAAGATAAAGGAAGAATATAGAGACCTGTAGTTCTCTTTGTGCCACCCTATAGTTGTCCTCTGGCAGGCATATTCCTGTACCCTACTTGCTGGGGAGCCTGGCAATCAAGGGGCCTGTGGCCTTACTGGGGGCCCCCTTGGAGTCTTTTAATTACCCTCCAAGTGATTTAAGTGGTAATGTTTTGTCTGTTAAAGATTTGGCAGTCTAGAGATCTTCTGATTTAACTCCTACAGATCTGTTAACATTACTGACAGTGATGCCTAAAACCCTATCTGAGGAACAAGATGAGGAGGTAGCGCCTTTCTTTGATCAGGAGCACCTGGAAATGAACTGAGCTCAATTTATCTCCAGATGAACATGTGGGGGGTTGCTTCAGCCTTCTCCCTTTTCGAGGTCACTACTCAGTTCCACAACTTGGTGGATCATCATCTTCCAGTGCCTGCAGAAGAGATTCTTACCTGGGGCTTGATATGCTTAGGATTGCTTCAAGGAGTACAAGATCCCTACCCATTTTGGATGATTTCTACAGCCAGCTAAGTCCATATGGACAACACCTGCTTCTTGCCAACTTGTTTCTAAGAAAGCTGACAAGTTGTATCAGATACTCTCAAGGGTTTTCCTACTTTCATTCCCACTCTGTCCCTAACTCAATCGAAGTGGCTGCTACCAGTAACCGGTGACTAGATCTGAACTATCACATACACCCTGGCTGATAAAGAAGGGAAAAGGGTTGATGAGGAGAAAAATGTTCTTTTCATTGTCCCTCAGTATTAGGGTGGTGAATTATCAGGCAGTCGTGGCCTGTTACCAATTCTACCTGTGGGAAAAGATGACATGCTTAATGACAAAAGAAGCCTTGTTTGATGCTTTGGACTGTGCTGCCAGAGCATTGGTGTCTGCTGTGACTATTAGGAGGCATGCATGGCTCTGTTCTTCCTCCCTACCTATGGACACTAGAATTAAGCTGGAAGATCTTCCTTTAGAAGGGGGGGGGGTCGGTCTAAGACGATGAATTGCTGGATTCAAGGTATTTAAACAAATATATTTGGAAGCTTTGGTTCTGCATGTTGACTCTGGCCACCATAATCCCTTTGCTGTCAGTCATGGATTGGTGTGTGACTCTTGATCTAAAGGATGCCTATTTTCATATTTCAATTTGGCAAACTCATTACAAGTAACTTTGATTCGTGGGGACCGGATGCCACTTTCAGTACAGGGTGCTCCAATTTGGCCTTTCCACTGCACTGTGGTAGTGGCTCATCTAAGAAATCAGGGTATTTTTGTTTACCCCTATTTAGATCACTGGCTACTGAAGGCCTCCTTGCAGGAAGATCTGTTAAATAATATCGCCTTCACAACCAATCTCTTTTCAGACCTCAGGCTCTTTCTCAAGTGTCCAAAGTCAGTCCTCTGCTTTTCTCATAGGATCCCTTTTATAGGTGCCATACTGGACTCTGTGGATGGCAGAGCTTTTGTGCCACAAAACAGATTTATTAAGATGACCCAGTACCTGTTACAGATCCAGCGATGTCCCACCCAGAGAGTAAAACTTTTCCTGGGTTTTAGGGCAGCCACTACATAAGTGGCTCTGTTTGCCTGTCTAAAAAACATGACACCTTTACAACACTGGTTGTCTCAGGTTTATAGGCCAAGTTGGGACAGCCTTCAGGTGTTGATCACCATGCCGCAGAATATCACAGTCTTCCTAGATTTGTGGTCAGTCAGAATGGATGTGCTCAGGGATGTACAGTTCAATTATCTGGGTCCATCCTGGACAGTGAGTTCAGATGTATCAATCATGGGTTGGGGAGCGCATCTGAATCATTTGACAGTTTGAGAGCACTGGTTCTCTCAGGAGCGATCCCTGCATATCAGTGTTTTGGGATTAAGAGCTGTTCATCTGGCTCTTAGGTCATTCCTTTCTCCCACCTGCAAGAGAGGGTTGTACTGGTAGTGACAGACAATACATTAGTGATTGTAGTACATCAGCAAGCAAGGGGGTGCCCATTCCACTCTTCTGTGCACAGAGGCCATACATTTATGGGATTGGTGTATTTGTCACCAATTTGCATCTTGCAGGGGAAAACAATATAGTCATGGACCATCTCAACAGAGACCGCTCTTGGATGCATGAATGGTCCCTAAGGGATCAGTTGGTTTAGACTAAATTAGCCAACTAGAGTCGACAGAGGTGGACCTATTCACAATGAGGGTCAACAGGAAGTGTTGCCTCCTCTGTTCCAGAGAAGGCAGGGACAGTTGGTCCTTGTTGGATGCTTTCCTTTTGCACTTGGGGAAGGGCTTGATGTATGCATTCCCCCCCCCCTTCCTGTTCATTCAGATAGTGGTAAGGAAGAGGCTCAGGATAAGTCAAGGATGATGCTCATTGCCTTCGCTTAGCCATGTCAGTGGTAAACCACTGATCTCCTTCAGCTGTCTTCATGGAGTCTTCATGCATCTGTCCCCAGGTCTCCTGTTCCAGCAGGAGGGCAGGATCTTTCATCTGGATCCACAGTCTCTTCACCTGATGGCATGGCTGAGCAGTCATGTTCTTCATCTGTGCAGGATCTACTAAATAAATTGCAAAAAGAGTCTACCAGAACTGTTACCATCTAAAGTGGTTCTGATTTCAGACTTGGATGAAGGGGTGATCTGATTCTCCTGTATCTGCTTCCATTCCCTGTGTTCTGGAATACCTCATGTACTTAGAAAATCAGGGGTTATCCACATCATCATTAAAGATTCACTTGGCAGCCATCTCTGCATACCACTGTCTAACTGATGGTAGATCACTGTTTGCTCATTGTTTAATTAAAAGATTTATGAAAGGGTTATCAAATGTTTATCCCTCGGTTAGGGATCCCATTTCTTCTTGGAATCTCAATATGATGTTGGCCGTACTGGTGAAATCACCCTTTGAACCCTTGGCTGAGTATTTTGTGCCATTTAGCTATTAAGATAGCTTTCATTGTTGCCATCACATCAGCCAGGAGAGTGAGTGAGTGAGTGAATGATGCCCACCTTTCACTTCTTTTCCTACAGACAAAGTAGTTCTCAGACCTGATCCCATATTTTTACCTAAGGTAGTGTCTGATTTCCACATCAATCAGTCCATTAATTTGCCTTTTTTTCTTCCTCTAAGCCTCACTCTAATAAGGAGGAATCAGTTCTACACACTTTGGATGTTAGGCTCTTGCCTATTCCTTGGTCAGAATTAAGAGTATTTGTAAATCACCTATATTGTTTTTCTTATGCCAAGAACCCCATAGAATATATGGTTTCTTCCTAGACTGTTTCTCGGTGGATTAAACAATGTGTCGCTGAGGGCTACATGTTAGTGAAAATCCCTTTACTTGCTGCAGCTCAACCACATAAGAACTGTGGTGGCTACTTCCTTCGCCTGTCTTAGGCAAGTGCCGGCTGTTGAAATTTGAAGGCTGCAACATACTTTCACTAAGCACTATGATCTGGACTTGGCTTCTAGTGTGGACACCAGATTCAGTAAGGCAGTGCTTTAGTCTCTATTCAGCTAGGACTCTGTCCCCACCTCCAGGTTAGTTTTCAGCACTTCTTATCAGTCTATCCCATAAGTGGGAATATGCAGAGCCACTCAAAGAAGAAATGAAGGTTACCTACCTGTAACCAAAGTTCTTTGAGATGGGTCTGCATATTCACACTTCCCACCTGCCTTCCCTTCTCTATAAAAGTCCTTGTCATTCTGTGTCTTTGGCTTTGCAGTGGAAGGATCTGGGGTGGTGAGAATGCGCCACCCACTTTATAGCATCGTCCTTGGTAAGTTGTAATGCTGAGGGGAGGGATGAGATGGGGGTGTGGGAACACTCTAGCTGACTGCTAGAGGAGCTTTTTACCGTAAGGCTCCCCAAGGTGGCTCAGTACTCATAAGTGAATATGCAGAGCCATCTCGAAGCGCTCTGGTAACAGGCAAGTAACCTTTATTTATTTGAGTCAGTGACCCATCAGGACATAAGACATTTTACAATTTCCAGTCTGAGAACTTTCCTGCAACCCACAGAAACCTCCCTACGTTCAGAGTGCTGCTTGTCCTTGACTGGTTGGGTATTCTTCACATAATCTTACAACTAGTTTTAATTTTTCTTCAATATTCTGCATTTACAGTCCACCCTTTAAAAAACACTAGTTTTTAGAAGTAATTTGTGCTTTTATATTGTATATTACATTTTCTATAATTCTTCCCACTCTTTATCAATGAGAGTATTTCCATGGAAGCAACTTCTTTGTTTGCTTTTCATTTACTTCTGTTTGTTCTGCATCTGAAGTTGTTATATTATGTTTTTGACATAATTTGTGCATCACATTATATTCAGACATTTACTAATAATACTTTAATATGGAGAATTCCATATATTTATAAGATTAACATTCTATGCCATGTACTGCAAATGCTCATGCTATTGGGAGCCATATGTACAATTTACTTGTATTTCATTATGTACCCATTTACATTGCGTTGCCTTACAGCATAACATTTTACTCTTCTTTGTACACTAGAGCAAGTAGTGCATTTTAAAATCTTATGTTATCTACGGTCTTTGAACAGGTTTGTCCTGAAATATTCTGATGCAGAAAAAGGTCACTGGCCCTTTTTAGAGGTATAAAAAATTGGGTATCAAGAGTGTGTTTTAATATTAGAGGAAATTATATCCAAGACATACATCATAAAGTATTGATTTTTATTTATTTCCTTGTGGTCAGTTGTTTTGCCTTTTTTTTTTTTTTTAGTCAATTTATAATAAGTACAAAAAAGTTGGAACATTTCCACATTGGATCCCTTTTAAAAGGTAATTCTGAAGGTCCATCAGTTCATTCAGGTTTTTGTAGCAAATTTGTTTTTGTTTCTTAAAAGCCATGAATTCTTACTGTGCACTATGCATATAGAATATATTGTGTGTCTAACATTTATCTGAATGCATGAAAAGTTCAGCATGATTTTTTTATTCTTCACATTTGGTACATGTAGTACTGTAAAACTTAGAATGAAAACACCAAAAAGAAAAGTTCACAATTTAGGATAGAAGCAAACAGAGATTAGATGATTAATGTCAAAAGTATTGAAAGGTGCAGATCTCCTAGTATTTTAATACTTAGATGGATAATTATTATATCCTTGTATATCCTGCAATCTGATTGGCAGAAACATGGTCCTTAACAGGTAACCCCCCAATTTTTTTTAATCATGACCTCATTTTTAGCCAGTCAGATCTTTCCATTCCAAGCACATTTACCTTGCCCATAGACACAGAGCTAGACATCTGGCCATGTGATTTTCGGGATAATTATTGTTAGCCACTGCTGCGAAGGTAAGCCCCAGGTGAAAACCTATGGAAGGACTTGTGGGGATTATGTTGAAGCAAAGTACAATGAGGAACATTGAAGGGATATCGCAGACTTACTTTCTCTTCTGAGTTAACTATAAGAAGGTTTTTAATACTGTCTATGGGACAACTCCCATAGTAATAGTTATAGAGGACTTTTACCCTACTCTGGCTGCTGTAGAAAACTGATGTGACCTGAGGTCTAGTTCTCAATGTCTATGAAGTTGCCATGACTATCATTTTCTGCTATGAAGAAAAGAATGTTTCATTTTCAGAGACTGTCATTGGAGTACTGTATACAATTTCTGAAACACTTTGTTTTCCAACAGATTTATTCTGTCGTAATCCATCTTTTGAGCATATCGTTCCAATGGCAATAATGGCTCACTTGTTGGCCCTGTATGAAGAAATAACTAAAATGTTAAGTGTTGTCTACTTGGCTGTGTTGCCTTATTCCTCTTACCAGTCTTTATTTTTAAAGACCAAGAAGTGGGTCACAGTTGCTTACATTATTACTCGTCACTCATTTTGCATCCTGCATGTAGTTTTTCTTAAGAACTGGTGGTGCTTTAAGTTTTTTGTGAAAGTTTGTTCCTATTGTTTTGTGTGATGATTAAACAGTACTGTCAGTTTCTTTAGAGATAATTATTTGACCTTTAAAATTAGTGTTAAAACTAATTTCCCTTTTGGATTCTTAATCTCTTCTTAAAATCCATCGCTCAGCAGCTGAAAAGTTTTCAGAAAAGAAAAATAAATCCATATTCATTGTTTTGTATTAATTTGATCCTTTTATATCCTCAGCAGCAACAAGCTAGCAATTACTTGCCAGAGTTACCTTTCTGTTGGATATCAGCCTATAATGCACTTTCATAAAAAAGACCTATAATTGCAAGTTAGCCACATTGGCTTGTACTACACTTAAAAGTCATGAAAAAGTTGTGGTGATTCATACAAATTGCTTTGTAGCATTATAATGCACAGGGTTGGCAAGCAGCAAAATTTGATGGCCCCAACTGTTTCTCCAACCAAGATTATAGGCCCCCATTCAGCAAAGTATTTAAGCATGTGCTTAATTGCATTGCTTTATTGATACCATATAGAATACCAAAGTTAGAGGTTGTGGTCAAGATTTTCCCTCTTCCTTGCCTTGATCTTCCTCTGTCAGAGTCATCCCAAAACTACAGAGGAAGACCCCACTACATATTATTCCACATGAGTGCTTTACTAACTGCATCTGCTATGGAGTAATTAATGAAACTTTGTGTGATTCTGGTCAGTTCCACTCAGCAGATGAAAGTGCAGGTAAATCAGTTCTCTGTAAGAATACTCACGAAAGTTCCCCTAGGGCTGCTTGAGGTGGTGGATCTGCCAACATTAGGCGGTGGAAGAAAAGTGTTCATTACCCTTCTAATCCATAGAGTGTAAGATTTGCTCAGATCTGTCCAATATCCTGGCTCTGACAGTGGCCGATATCAGATGCTTCAAAAGAACATATTAAAAACCCTAAAGTGCGCAGTTTTGAAATACCCTGTCCATAGATGAAGTTTCTTCTAACTCCTTCAGTTAGAAGTTGGTTTATGCTCTGAAATATTAGGGTTTGGATCCTTTCTAAAACAATGGAAAGTTTAAAAAACAAAAATTCCTTGACGGTGATACTTTTTAAAATGTAATTACAATTGTGGTTAATGAACATGATATACTCTAAATATCCAGGGAAAGTAAAATAGTGGACACTAATCCTTGCTACTGTAGGTGCCCATTATTGTATTGTTTAATTCATATTTGGCTTGGAGGGACACATCAACTGTTCCATAAGTTTCTCTGAACGATCTAATTTATTATGGAAAAGTTAACAGTTTAGTTTTGTTTTCTGCAGAAAATATTACAACTGCTACCTGAGAGGATATTTTATCGATGGCATTTCCACAGTATAGGTAAGAAGAAACACTTTAAAAAAATATTTTAGTAGCAGCTTAAAATAAAAATCCTTTTTCACACTACTGATTTCCTACCCCTCCCCTCATATTTAGCTTGATCATGCAAGAACTCTAACTGGCTCATTTTCCACTTTCCTTGTTGTATTTCCTTTAACCCAAAGTAAAGAAAAGAAAATAACAAACCGTAAGCTTGTACTTTGTTCTCTCAGTTTTCAATCTGTTAGAGTCTGGTTTTGTAAGTGTTTGGAGTGTAAACTTCAATTTGCTGATGTTGGGGTGCAACTCCTGTAACCACTATGCCACTGTGATGTTTTGGGGATTACCCAAACCAGTAAGGGGTTTAGTCACCATCTGTTCTGTAACCTTGGGTGCCTTTATGCTGTGGAGCTTTCATTCAGAACCCTGACACCCGTAGTTTGCCCACAAGCACAAGGTCTCACCCTGGCTTCCACCAGCCTAGTTACTCTTTGCAGAGTACCACAAACAGCTCTTCCAGACCCAAGTCACCCCAAATCCATCCACCCTGCGTTCTTAAGTACTAGACACTTGGACTTTTATCCTCTGCTTTGTCTCCCCCAAAGGTGTGAAACCAGCGCCCCCCCCCCTTCCCCCGCAGACACCAGCTTACTTTGGTGCACACACTACTAGACAGTTTGCATGCCAGAGACCTGCTTGGGGTAAAAATAAACAAAAGGCTTATTAAATAAAAAACATCGCAGATTCAAAGATAAAATAGTATGGAATAGCAAACATATACAAGTTACACAGCAAATAAACATAATGATAATAAACATAAATCAAATTAGATAAACTCCCTTCCCTAATGCAGTTTACCCAAAATCTCTGAACAGTTTCCCAAAGTACCTCCTGCTATAGATTGGATCTAGTGCTTCATGGACAGCACACACAAAGTGATTGTCCCTCAGTTTCTCTATGAAAACAATAATTTAATGCCTCCATTTAAAAAGCCTTCCCCCTCCCCTTTTTTCCCTTCTCTTGAGTGGTGACTCATGTTTGTTCAGAGTGGGGGAAATTCCTTCTTAAGCTGATAGTCAGGAAGTCTCAGTGTTTTCCCATTAATTTCAATGGACTACTATTTGTCTTTTCCTAGGTACTACAATGGTAGGTGTTAGAGCTAATCTCTTCTCGTTAAGAAGGCAGCCCCTTCTTAGCCTGACAGCACCACTAATTATGAGCACAGTTTGCTATATTCATGAATACATAAATTCATAACCACAATCTATATACATATCTCAAATGAACATCAAGTTCAGAACATTACATGCTTTATAAAAGACCTTACTCAACATATTTTTATAGTACAGTATACAATCAGTTGATTCAACTGCTTATTCTTTGGGGTTCAGCCCCCCTGTTCTCCCCTGGGGGTGCCTGAACCTTGATTGTCACAGCAGTATTAAAATATGTGTGTAAAATATGGTTGTTTACCATTAAAAACTTTCTGTTAGTATAAATATAAGCTGGGTAGTAATGCCATTTTCAGTGAAATTTTCAAGGGCATCTTTGTTGTCATAAAAATTCCAGGCTACTGTCCTCCTACATAAATTGCCATGAAGATCCCCACAGAAGGAAGGGCACATCATGCCCTATGAACCACAGAACCATTTAGTAGTAGTAGAAAAGTGCATAGGAAGAGCTCCAATACCAGCCCTAGAGCTAAACATTCTTGAACCTTCAGCTCTTAAAGGCTCCATTCAGCTACAGTCCTCAGTTCCTTTTTCTCTCCCTGCCAAAGCAGTCACAAAACCCTTCAGCTACGTCCCCTGATTTATTTTACATTTATTTATTTATTTATTGGTATTTGGCTGTCTAGTTTCTTCTTTTGCCACAAGGGTTATTATATAGTTGTAGCTTTTATTTCCAGGGATTTTTTCCCCCCAAATAGTACAAATCCTGGGCATCACAAAAAGAGTGAATTTCAAGGCTCATGTCTTTAGCATTTGTATTTAGTACAGTGATAAAAGCAGGAAAATGTCAGCCAGAAGGTCTGAGTTCTACTCCTGATTCTGTTGCTGACTTGTGGAGCCTTGGGCAGATGTATTAACCTCTCTGTGCCTGTTTTCCCATCTGTAAAATGGGAATAATACTTAGGCATTCTTTTGCAGAGTTCTTTGAGATTCTTGGATGAAAAGCAGTACAGTATCTGTGACCTAATCACTGAAAGGCAAAAAGTAGCACACAAGATGACGCACTCTGAGGTAGTTTCGATCCATAAAGCTATTAATGGATTAGAATGACAAATAGAGAACTTTCATCTGTGCTTATAGTAGAATCTGGCTCCAGTATGTTTTGTTGTTTATATGAAACCCTATCCATTTTCTTCAGACCAACACTTGAAATTTCAAAAAGATAAGTTGCACTTTTCAGCCTGTATAAACTGAGAAATATGGAAATTAATTTGCCATTATCTTTTTGAAACTTCATGCCTCCGGGATGAGCAGATCTGAAAAATCTTTGTTAACTCCTTGCACAACATCATGTTCTTGAAAAAATAGAATGGAGATTACAATATGAGAGAGGGTTTTGCTGTATTTTGTGGCACAATAGCACCTGTTTTGCAAGCTAGCAGTGTTGTGGTACAAACTATGTGGCATACTACATCTGAAAAAACAAGTAGCATGCCTTTTGTTGGATAGAAGGATGGGGGCAAGAGCAGGGAGGGGGGTTGAGGGAAGAGTTGGACAGGAGGGGTGAGTGAGAGGGCAGGAACAGGGGGAGAAGGGATTGGCTTGAGGGGACAGGAGCCAGGATGGGTTTGGGGAAGCAATCCAATAAGGGGAAGGTGGTAAGGAGCAGGGATGGAGCAGATAAATACAGAGGGGAACAGACACAAACAGGTTGGAGGCACAGAGGCAGAAGGGTCTATAAACCACTTGAGAACGTTCTCCTATAGAACCTGGAATTACACCCGAACCTGGAATTACACCCAACCCTGTCTGAACTTTTTAGATCAAGTGGGAAGTCCGTGTTGTGCATCTAAAGATCCAAACCTTGCTGATGACCCCAAGGGCGGCAGGGGAGTGTCAGTATGCCTCCACATGATGATATTTCAAGGTTTTTTAGTTAAGAAAATTACATTTTTAAAAACTACATTAAAAGAATGTTAAGGTTGCAAAGCCTAACACTCAAAAGTTAGGAAATGCCAGAATTAAGGTGGCCTGTGAAATCTTAATTCAGCTCCTGTGTGCTTATGCATTATGATAGCCTTTAATACATGAACACATAATATGCTTTCCATTGGACCCCTGTCTCATTCAGTGAATAGGTAGTTAGTTATTCAGTATTGCTTTTTATCCTCCTCATTCGCTGTGTGGTTCTAGGTCTTATTTAACACAGGCAATTCAAACCCTCCACTGAATACAAAATTATTCATTTCCTCCTTGACATGTCGGGTGCTCTCACCGTAGTATCCAAGTGCTTCACAAGCATTAATGAATTAATCTTCACAATGCCTCTGTGAGACTGGGTGGTAGTATTGTCCCCATTTTACAGCTGGATAACTGAGGCACAGAGAGAATAAGGCCCAAATTGTCAAGTCTCCACTAATTATGGATGCCGTATGTGAGACACCTAGGGCTTGACTTTTCAGAGTACTTAGCATTTTTATAACACTTAATATGTTGAAAGCACAGCTATAATGACCTTCAGTTAAAGTTGTGTATGCCCAGCACTTATGAACATCTGGCCCCAGGTATCTTATGTGGGCACCCAGAAAATGAAAAACTATGGTAGAGACAGAGATAAAATTCCATTATCCAGGACAGTGTTTAATAACCTCAACCCTTAGAACATCCTTTCTTCGTTTTTCCTTTCCTTGCCTTGTGCCACTACACACCTTCCAACTTCTGCAACAAATGAGGAAAGGGTCATTACAGTCAACAGCCTCATATTTTACAACCTTGATTAGTTCCCAGAGCACTCTCCATCTCCTGTACTGAATGAGGCTGGGGTCCTATGAAAAAATTGTATGTAGTCATGCAATTAAAGACTGTGTATCATAATGCGTAAGCACAAAGGAGCCAAATTAAGATATCATAGGCAAACCTAATTCAGGCATTTTCTGATATTTGAGTGCTTGACTTTGCAACGTTAATGTTTTTAATGTAGTTTGTTTATTTAATAAACATAAAGATATAGCACAATATGGCTAACAAGCTAATATTATTCTCTTGTGTACTGTGGAAAAGCCAATAATAAAATGAGGCAGAAATAATTTTTCTGACTAAATTTCACAGCTTGAAGGGACAAGCTTTTCTCAGGTAGTTCAGGGCTCTAAACTGCAATATTTGTAAGCCAAACATTGTGGCTTGTGTTAACGCACGAGAACCAGAAAGCAAAACTGATCATTGTTGTTTCATTGACCTGGATGAATTAAGTAGAGTAAAGAGAGACCATAAATACTGAAATGTAAATTAAATTTTCAAAGTTCTTTAAGTTTTAATAATCTAACTTGTTTGTGACACGGGAAGGAAACTTTAACATATATATTTTAACCTGATGGTGTCCCTGTAAATTAATTTGAATATGTCAGACTTATTACTGCTTTGAAAATGAAAAACTATACTTCTGATTAGCACCAAAGCAGTCAGAACATTTACTGTTCTGTTTATTGAATATAATTTGGACACATGGCACATTTTTAAAGCACTGTTCTTTATTTGGGATTTCAACTCTGATTTTGCTGTTTCATCAACCAGTGTGTTTTCTAGCTGAGCAATGAATTTGTGATGGCAGCAGAAATAATGGGTGGAAATGAAAGGTCAAGGAAAGGGCTGTTGTCAAATTTCCAGTTAGCACATACAAAAATAAAAGGAGACATCTGCTTGAACTACTTCATTCTAATTTCCTGTAAATTTGAACAGCATAAATTGGGTTTTGCTCAGACATTTTGTAACTATTGTATTGTTTTGATTTCAGTCAAAAAGTCATAATTTGGGAAATTTTTAGCCAGCTTCAATTAATGGGCAAATAAACTTGATGGCACATTGATTTGTGCATGCACATTTGTGTGTACAAATAGTATTTGCACATGCAAATGGTTTGCTTTGACAAACAGTTACTTAATGTTCATGTGCACTAACAATAAAGATGCAAATGTATTAGGGCAGTAGGTTTACTATTGTGTTGCAAAATGGTTAAATTTTGTTCAGTAGGGCATAGAGTACCATGTTTAAGTAATGCATTTAATAACAAGCCACGGATGTGTTACTCTTCCACTGAGAGATTATTTTTGAGAGTTCAGCTAATGATATTCTGCACTTTCAAATTTGCTCTGATGTTTATTAAAGTATTTTATGTTAGTTGACTGGCATTTTCAAAGTTGTCTAATTCTGGTTAATACAGTCTTTTTTTAAAACAGTTTTTAGTCTTGTTCTCTTAGTTGTTCGTACATCTGCAGGCCTCCTAGTGTGTATATATATATTTTTTTTCTCACCAATTGTTGTCAGTATTAGTTCTTTTTCTGTTCCCATGCTTCTCCCTTCCCCAAATGTCAAAACCATTATAATCAATTTTCCAGTCAGTATACCATAATGTGAACTGTGGGCATGAAATATTAATACAATAATTAAAAAAAGATATAAAATTATAAATTTAATGGGTCAAAGTAACCAGTTGTTCACTGATAATATTTTTAAAATGAGAGGAATCTGAGTAAAACAAAGTAGACTTCAGATAAAAAAATCAAATTTAATGTTCCATCTTTCTGTTCAACAGAACATATAATATGTTAGCTACAACATTGCTAATTCCCCACAGGTATTTATTTCTTAAATGAACACATTGCAGTAGTAATATTGTTTAGCAGTATTTAAATGGTCTGTTGTGGTAAAAATGCATTTTTGACAAAAGCAGACAGCTTAAATAATTTTAATGTATTTTCCTATTTCATTTTTCTAATTTCAGGGTCAGTTTTGAAGAAACTTTTGCACACTGGAAACTCTATTAAGGTATTTCCCTTAGATGACATATTAGTGTTTCTTGCTACTTTTAATTCCAGAGCTACCAGAGGTGTTTGGCCCCTGGTTCAAGGCAGAGCAGCTTCAGGACTACTCTAACTTATGGTGGCAATATTGGCTTTCTAGCGACTATTACATTGGCCGGATATTGGCAGAATGCAGCAGTACTCCTGAATATGTCTCTAGCACGCCCTCAGTGCTGCCTCTAATATGGTCGGAGGGCTCACTGGAGAGTGATGGGAGTGAAGGTGCTTATCTTCATATTTTTGAAAAAGCGTTTTTTACTTCTTTAAATATTCAGTATTTTTACTGTATTTTCCTGTTTATATCAATGTAACTTTCTACTTTCTTTTCCTTTTAGATAAGATGTGAAGGAATCCGACTATTTCTTCTTTGGCTTCAAGCACTTCAGACAAACTCCACAGAGGAGCAAGTGTTAATTTTTGCATGCCTAGTGCCTGGTTTTCCAGTGATCATGTCATCAAGAGGTCCCTGTACACTGGATACACTCATTAGCCCTACTCCTAATTTGCCTGATGGTAAGTAAAATCATCAGAATTAAAGTGCTGAATATATAGCCCTTTCTGGCTGCTAATTCATAGAATTACAGATGTTGCTAATAGGGGAAAATATCTAATAGATCATACTATCCATCTCTGTAAATCAGTGAACCAGAGACATGTCGTATTGAGATTATTATCTATTAAAATATTTTCATAGCACTGTATCCCTGTAGTCTTGTAGTTTCAGAGTGAAGAACGTTTTTACGTTACTTAGTGTTAAAGATATAGAAAAGAAGTCGCCAGATCTCTTTGCACTGCTTTGCTACTTCCTGCTGGTCACTGAGTGTAAGTAGATCTAGACAGTTCTGTTCAGTATAAAATTTAAAAAGAACTTGAATACTATATAGCTAGTACTTATATTTAGGTGAAAATTGCTTTCTAGATGCCTATAAGTAGAAAACGAATCCCAAATTATACTTCATATATTGTCAGCATGGATCTCATATTTGAGATCCACCATGAGCACCTCGACCTCTTCCCCTCAGAGATGGAGAGGCTTTGTTTGTGCTAGCAGGGAAAAGAAAATCCTTGGGGCCCTTTAAGGATTGCTCACCCTTCCTCTCTCCTTGTGGGTTTGGGAGGGATTTTTGTTAACTGGCTAGATTGAAAGATGCAGTGGAAGCCTATGGGTTTCTGTGCATTAGAGGGGAAGTCTTATGAGTCCTTGTCCATCCCCGGGATGCCATTCTACATGTGGGGTATCGGGTTTCTAGGTCATGGTGTGACCATCACACTAATCTCTTTTTGGATCTGGGAAGGAATTTTTCTCACTAGTAGATTGGCCGGGTAGTGTGGGTTTTTCCACTCCCTCTATCAGCAGTCCAGTGACCTGGTGGGTAGGTTAGGTTGTAAAGTGTTCATGTTGTCGCAACTTGGCAAGTGTCCAGAGCAGGTACTTGTTTAGTAGGGGTCAAGTTCCCTGATCAACTGAAACTTAAATCAAGATTAGGGGAGGGTATCCCCTAAAGGAAGATAAAGCCCAGATAAAGCCCTGCAAAACAGATGAGTCTTTCAGCCTCCCTGAAACTCTTGAAATCTGGACTCTTGCAGACCAAACGGCAGCAAATTCCAGAGTTTTCATTTAAGGACATTTAGATTGATCCTAACTATTCAAGTGAAATGCAAGAATCATCTCTTTGCTAAGGTCTTTCCACAGGAGGAGTCCACAGGCTGTAAAGGGAAAAGTTTAGCAGGCAAGAAGAAACAGTGGGGATGGAAGAGGAGGAACAGGAGAAGGAAAACTTAAAAAATGCATAGTATAAGAGGGAGGGGCATCTGTGGGAATATTACTTTCTGGGAAAGCGCTCAGTGCCATTCTTAATTGTTAAATTGGATACTTTACTGATATACTTCAGATGGATATCAGGGATTATTGATTCCATACACATCCTCTCACTGATCTGAACAAAGGTGTATAAGGGACTGTGGTTCCAACCATCGTTAGTTAATCCCTTCCTTCTATTATTTTTTCAGTTGTTGGCAGTCTTGTTCTTTGTTAAGAGCTAATATGTCTAGTGTTGTCAAGGCTTCATATATTCTGTAGTAAGGTCCCTGAATTCTCTGGCACTCCAGTGGAAATTTTCATTATTTAGTGACAACTGCAGATATGTTTTAAAAACAGAGGTTTAAATTAAAACTTAGTATAAATAATAGACCTTGTGTTATTCATTTCAGTATTAAATTCAGTTTATGCTGTTCTCACATTGCTAGTGTGCCACAGATTATCATCTTTAATTTTCATAGTTAACAAGGTATTAAAATGAATTGGGCAGTTCACATCTGTCAGAACTACTGTTTCAGGCTATCTGCAAACTCAGACATCACTGCATCAGTTCTCACTCAGTTCATTATTTTCAGGATTGTCACTACTGTGAAGGTTAGAAATTCCTCTCTCGATAAATTGGTCTCATACAGGAAAAATGTGTGTTAGGTTTTGGTGGTTAGGGGGCCAGGGCTGATGCTGTTTCTAGCTATATATTTTGGGGCGTGGGTAGATATGAAAACAATCCAGCTGACTAATGGAACGTGGCTTTGTGCAATCAGTAGCTGTATTTATACTATAATATTTTATAGAACATGACTACATCACAAATTTAATTTATTTATACCACTATTTTAAAATTTTAATCTTTTTAAAAAAAATCTGTCTCTGTATTTTAGCAAAGATTTATCCTGAAGAAATAACTCCACTTCTGCCAGCTATCTCTGGTGAAAAGGTTGCTGAGGACCAAACCTGCTATTTTCTTCAGATATTGTTAAAGTATATGGTAATCCAGGTGCGAAAAGAATAATTGGTAAACTCTTTAATATGTGGGGGAACATACCTGTGGTGGGAGTTTGTTTTCGTTGTTTCTACTTGTACAATATTTTTCAGATGGAGGTTACTGTCATCCAGAGAGTTGCTTATTTTTTATAAAAGAAAAGAAGTCAAATATTTTGTTGTGGCTTTTGTATTGAAATTAGTTATTTCTATCTCAAATAAGTAAAACAAGTAAGGGATGATGTTATATTGTGGGTTTTTGTGGGTTTTTTTTTTTTAAAGCTTTAGTTTATATCCATAAAGAAGGTTTCTCACAAGGTAAACAGTTTCACACAAATCCCTAGTCACTATGCTCCAGCATCTGACATCAGGAAGCTGATTTCAAAGCTTAATTAATTTTGACTTTTCATACAATAGTTGCACTTTGCACGTATCTCAAAAGCTGTTAATAGAATAATCCCTCTCTCAGCCATCAGTATTGCTAGTATGATAAGAGGTGGTCGACCCATTTCAGTGAAACGATTCAGTCATAACTCTTCAAATTCCTGTTGCTGGTTACGTTACAGAATTCTGAAGAATTCTAACAAGTAATTTACTCTTCATGTAACCTTTGAGGAAGGTCATCCTGTTAAATCAAGATAAAGCCAAGTAGTTATGAAATGGATTATAGTAAGCCACACCTCTGAATTAATGTTCTCCACAGGACTTCATTCTATATTGTCTCCTATTTTACCTCTTGTCTCTAAGGATGTGTGTACACTGCATCTGGGAGTGAGTCTCTCAGCCTGGGTCCACTGACTCATGCTAGCATGCTAAAAATAGCTGTGTAGACATTGCAGCCTTGGCTCTGAAGCCTGGGAGGACTTCAGAGCCTGAGCTCCAGCCTGAGCCACAACATTAAAGGATCGTCTACACATCTATTTTTAGCGTGCTAGTGCAAGGCTTACTAGCACGTGTGTGGACCTGGGCTGGGAGGCTTGCTCTAAGATGCAGTATAGACATATAACCCAGGATTTCAGCAAAGCTTAGAAAGTTCATTGGCTGCTGATTTAGTAGCACCCATGGCTGTGACCGGTTTGTTTTCTTCAGCTAGATAGTTGCCACAGCAGGATTTGGTACTGATGTTGACAGTGACTTGGACATTTTTTAAAAAATGGACTTTGTTTAATCTGGAATCTATTTTACATATAAATGGACCCCCTACCTTTTAATTAGTCATCTCAGATAGATGTTTTACTAAGGGCATATGATGTCCTCGAGAGTTGTTGTGACAAAGGGGGGCAGGGTTTGCTGTGAAGACAGGAGCCAGGTTGTTCTTCATGGGACAAGGCAGTCCAGAATCACTAGTCTTCTCACTATACTCTTCCTCCCTCTGCTGCTTGGTCCCAGCTTTCTATCTCATAATGGGAGCAGTTCACATCTGTTTTAGGCCTGGTCCAGCACACTTCAAATTTAGGTCAGCATAAGTACGGTGCTCAAGGCTCTGAAAAATCCATACCCCAAGTGTTGTAGCTGTGCTGACCTAACTCCAGTGTAGATGCAGCTAGATTGATGGAAGAATGCTTCAATCAACCCACCTACCATCACTTGGGGAGGTGATGTTCTTTCAGTGGTGGAAAATCCCCTTCTGTTGTTGTAGGCTGTGTCTACACTACAAGGTTACATCAACATAGCAATGGTGTTATGCTGCTATAGTCCCCATAGTGTAGACATGGTCTTAAAGGTGTTATTTCTGGCTATCAGCAGATCCAAGAAGGTGCTCAAAATTGCCTTTTACAGCCATCTTTATTTGTCAGTCAGGCTGGGTGTTTTAATTCCCCAATGTACAGTAAGTGAGGAAAGGAGGAGAGGCCATGGGACTATTTGGTTTGATCAAAATAATCTTATGTGTATGGGTTTGCATTTAGAATGTTGGTTAGGGGGTGTAGATATAACTTGTTCCTTGTTAGTGATACACACATTGATGAAAACAGATACTAGGAATGAGTGGAGAAGAGATAGGAGTGGAGAGATTGAGATTTTTTTTAAAAGGATGTGAATGCTGATTTAAATCAAAATTTTAATTAAAAAATAGATAAGACACAATAGTGTCTACATACTCTTCCCGTAGGAGAGAAGAATAATGAAAGTATTCTAAAAATACAAAAATTGAGATTAAAACAAAATTAAAGTAAAATGAGGGAGTGAAATATTAAAAAGCAACCCTAATAGAACAAATAAACATATACAAATTAGGTGTTAAATAACTCTAATATTTCCTGTAAAAAGAACTAAGGTAATGAAAAACTAAAAAGTGGAAAATTGATATTTTATTACAGGAGATACGTTTTAGGAAGGTTATGTGAGCAAAATGGTAAAGGTTTTAAGTGTTTGTGTCATCTTGCTTAAAGTGCAGTTTTACTGCACAAAGTGACTATGTAAAAATGATACCCTTCCTACTCAACAGAACTGCTCCCTTTATGTATATAAACATCCAACATACTATGGTGCAAAAATATGTTCAGTGTTTTTTTTTTTTTTTAAGCGCTGTTGGCCCTGCAAAGCCAAAATACCTTAGGACTGTGTGCACTGCAGATTCTGTTCCATCTTGGTTCATAAACAGAAATGTACATTACATTCTGATCAGTTAAACTTGTGGAAAATGGTGTTGCACTAGTGCAGTTGAGGACCCAGTTTGGCTGTACAAACCTTTTTTAATGATGGTGATGGATGAGATGAAAAGCACTCATTCAGAGTACGGAATGAGCTGACACTTAGGGAAAAGCTATGCTTTAGGGAAGAAAGCAGTAGACAAACTCCCTAATGTTTAACGGGACTAAAGGCTGCACGTATTTTGAAGAGTCTTCTTTGTGGGGAACAAATTTTTATGTCTTTGAATTCAGACCACAATTTTGTTGTTAGCTTTTTGGTTTTTGATTTTTTGGAGAAAGGAGAGCTGATGCGTTGTACGTTAATTAGCTTAAGTACATTGTGTAATTGGAACCAAAAGAATGGCCCAGTTAGTTTATAGCATGTAAACTGAGAACAGAGAAAAGTTAACTGATACCCCTGATTAAAGATGCAAAATAGAAATAAAGTTTTGGCAAAAATACACACTTTTAAACTGAATTTTGTTTTTGAAACTAAGAAAAGCAGCGTAAAGTGGAAGCAATCAAGAAATATTTAGTGGAAATTCAGCTGACTATGTCAGATGACTTGAGATGGCCAAAGAAAGCAATCACTGGACAGTAAATTTTAAAGGCAATCATGAATTTATATTCTTCTGCAATATTTGCAGCATCAGAGCAAACAGTAATTTTACAGACATGAATAAAGTACACATTGTGTTCAGTGATGCTACTCAGAAGTAGGTTCATTTTATTTTATTTATTTAGATTTGACATTATAAAAAGAACATGTATACAAAATCCCTGAGTACTCTGACAATAATTAGACTTACAGTAACTACACGGTGGCATTAATACATTAAAATTGACTTCACCAACCTAAAATAATCAAGTAGGAGCAACAATTTACTTCAGACAGTAGACGGTAAAAGAAAAACTCCAGACAATACTTTCACTCCCAAAGCTTACATGTGTAAGTATTTGCAGAATGAGGCCTTGCAAGTTACAGGATCTCTGGTGATTTTGGAAGTTTTAAAAACATTTAATTGGGATGTAGGCTCATTATTGATGAAAGTGGGAAAATGTAATTGGACTATGGCTGAAGCACACAAATCAAGATGGAAAGTAAAGGAAGAACCAGTATCCCGTCATAATTTTAGATGTGAAAATATGAAGATGACTAGAGTTGATATTTCCTGGTTTGGTGTACAGGGATCAGGTGGACTTTTGTGGGAATTTGAAAATAGAAAATTTTCAGTTACTGAGAATTTTATTTGCTCTTGAAACTGCTTTTAAAAAAGGGGGGCAGGGATTGAGTCAAGTTGAAAGAATGTGCCTCAGAAGAATGGTAAATAAATTAAACTGGTTTGGTATTTACATGGTGTGAAATTGATATGAGAGATCAAAATCCACAAACAGGATTGAGCAAGTAGAAGTCTGTCTCTCCCTTATTGCGAGGATGTCTACCTTCACCATTCTTCTTTGCATCCATGGCACAAATAATTAGAGGAAACGAACACATGTAGGGTTTTGTGGTTGGAACATGCTTACTATTTTTAACATGCCTATATTTCAGTGAAAAAATCACCACAGTCTTTAGCACAATTTAGCAATGTCTGTACCAAGATACTGCAGATCAGGACTGATCAGAATGGTACGTGGAAGCTCACATAATGTGTGCTCACAACACCTGACGCTCACCAGGACTGACATACTGAAGCACTAAAAAAAATCAGATTTTGCAGTCAGCTCCCAATGCCAGTGGCAAGTACGTATGGCTCAAGATTGAGGCTTCCTAAGGTTATCTTGTATGTGCATATGCAACCCCATTAATGACAGGAGTTGGTTATGCTGATTATGAGAGAAAAATATACCCTGGAGAGACTAGTAGCTTCATAGAACCCTACTTAGAGGTAAGAAGCTTTGTTTAATCTTAGTAAAATATTTTAACAAAATACAATGACATTAATTTATGACATTTATGTGAGTGATTGGATTATAACAGTATAAGTGTGTCAGCTTTTAATGAACTTCCTTTGTGCTTGCTTTTTAAATGACCTGGCATGCATAATTTTTTTTCTTATGCTCTTATTGTACTCTGTAGAGCTTTGGAAATAGAATACTAATATTTCATATCTATTATTGAAGTGTTGTTTTCCATCTTCCACATTTAGTAAAGCAGCATTTATCATCAACATGGAGACATTTTTAATAGAATGTGTATTAACTTGAAACATTTTTTTTGACTCCATGGCAAAGGCTGCAAGCTTAGAGTGGAAGAATAAGGAGAACCAAGACACTGGTTTTAAGTTTCTCTTCGCCTTGTTTAGAAAGTATTATCTTCCTCACTTGTTTCCATCTTTTACAAAACTAACCAACCTCTACAAACCTGTGCTTGGTAAGTAGTGAGTTTTACTTTTAAGTAGCAAAAATATTTGGTGGTTACTTTCTGTAGTTTCTTTGTGATCATTACAACTATATCTGCTGAATATATGCGTGACACTTGTTATTTTTAATGGCTTATAAGAAAAAATTATTTTCTCTAGTACTATTTTAGATTTCCCTTTTGATATTAACATATGGGTGAAACAGATTGTTAAGATAATTGTATTTATTTTGCATTTTTATCAAATTATTAGGTGCCATTCATTTAAAAAAACAAACCTTGATCTTTCACATGCAATCACAGATATTAGTTCCATGGGTTATTTAACTGTTGCTTTAAGGAAAAACGGGTTGTAATACTTCCATGGTTGGATTCAATCCCTCATGCCCCCTGGGAGGAGTGGCCCGAACACAGGAAGTTTTTTGTTTTTTGTTTTGTTTTGTTTTTAACTCCATTCCCAACATGTGGGCTGGGGCCAGTCCTGCATTCCTTGAACACCCAAAACTTCCATAGCCTTCATGTTGTTTTAGGTTAACAAAGAACGTGCACAAAGATAGTAAAATACATGATACAGGGTAGATGTTGAAAGAATTATTAAGGTGCCCAAAAGCCAGATATTATTTTTGATACAAATAAAATCATGTTTATTTTATCTTCTTCATCTTTGAAGGGCGGGGGAGAGCGAGAATGGCATCTTAAGGATATGTCTACTCTTTGATCTGGGGTGTGATTCCCAGCTTGAGAGACATACCTGTGCTCGCTCTCATTGAGCTAGTGTGCTAAAAACAATGTAGCCTGGGTGTCAGGAGAAGCTAGCTGCCCTGAGTGCATGACCATGAGAGACGATAGGCAAATGCTCAGGTGGCTAACCTGTCCCACTGCTCGCAGCTCTGTGACTACACACTGTTTTTAGTGCGCTAGCTCAATGAGCACTAGCACAAGGATGTCTCCTCAAGCTGGGAATCGCACCCCAGCTCGAAGTGTAGACACACTGTAGCACAGTCAGTGGAGGCTGAGATGTCGATATGAGTACAGATGTGCTGTGAGCAGGGGTTAGAGCTGCAGAGCCAGTCAAAAAATCCAGTTGTATGATTAAAGGCTTCCGTCACTCTAGAAATGTTGAAATCCTTTTATTTTTGAGCTGTTCCTAATACACCAATTAAGTGGTGCATTGGAACTCAAGTGCTGGTGTTTGAATGGAACCAAAGCCATTAATACTTGACCAGTATTAATACTCCTCCTCAACATCCTCCCTGACTGTGAACCTTCTCCTCTTCAGTCTATCCAGCATTTAGCAGCTAATACAATCTTACTTCACTGCCACTTCAACCATGTTATTCACCCCTAGAAACCCTTCACTCCTTCTTTTTTCACAACATTCAAAGTACTCATGCCCACTTTTAAGCCTCTGCACAACTCTGCCCCGCCTATGTTTTACCTCTCATCTATATAGTTCCTCTCCTGTGTTTTGGTTGTTCTTCACACCTTGAGCCCTTTGCCTTTTCTCCACTTCTTCTGTGCTTTTCTCACACTGCTCCCTGCACCTGAGTTGATCTCCCCTTTCTAGTGTGCCTTAGCACATCCTTTTTTCTTCCTCAAGCCTCACTCCTTCCACTTGGCTTTGCACTATTTGACTGCTCCTGATTTATTTACTTCATCCCTCTTTACCCTTTTCTCAATAAAAATGATCAGAATTTAAAAGATAATTTTACATTCTACTGTGACTCATATTCTTACTTTAAAGTCTTGTCCCTCCCTTCCCTATCCCTTTCTTTTGTTCGTTGCTTGCATTGTCTGCTATTTATCTGGTATGGATTAAGTTCTTCAGAGCAGGAGCTGTGCTTTTTTTGTCTTGTTTCTCTCCAGCACCATTCAAAATGATGGCAGTATATAAACATATATTAATAAGAATAATATTAGGCGTAAGCAGCTGGTGCATCACATTTATTATTTCACATGGAGAAAAAATGCTATAGGTCTAATGTTCAATTCATTTCACCAAGCAGTTGTTGGTTTTTTTTTAAAAAAAGATTTATTTATATTATCTGTTTAATCTCACCATATATTCCTGACTTGAGGCCAAAACCAGCATACATTACTGCAACTCGGAATAATGAAAACATCTACAGCACGAAAATCCCATTCATGGCTGCTCGTGTTGTTTTTATTAAATGGCTTGTAACCTTCTTTCTTGAAAAGAAGTACTTCACTTCAGTGCAGAATACTAAAAATGGAGGAGAAATGCTGCCTAAAATCATTCAGGTATGTCATAAACTTGTTTCCTTATGTATATGCTAGAGAAGCTGCAGATGATCAAAATATATTGACAACTGAAACAAAAAGGAAATGCTCTGCTTAGGTGGGTGAATGATGGAGTTTAAATTAGCTTTCCTCTGATGGAGGAGTGAGTCTTTGGAGGAACACTTTTAGCAATGTACCGGAAAATATTTCTGTAGCTGTTTGCCCTTTGCCTTATTTAAAGAGGAAAAGCAACCTTCTGAATACAATATAATCTATTAGACATTCTTGTTCTAAACCCGATGTTCTTGAACTTTTTTTTTATATTGCAGACCGTTTCTCAATAGAGAGAGTATCTTGATGGCCATCTTTAATAATCCCACAACATCTTTACAACAACTTTAGCAGTTGTTTACAGTGAAATACTAGGAAAGTATTTAATGTATTTTTAGCTTCTTTTAATACAATTTAGCATCTGGAAATGAGGAAAAACAGTACCCATATGATCCACCAGCAGTCTCCAGAGCACACATTTAATTTACAAGTTACTGTTTCTAATCTTGCCAGGATTGGTAGCTTCACACACCAAGAGTTTCATAGCAAGCAATTGGCTTTGACTGCAGATTCTCTAAAGAAATATAGAAAGTCCCGTAGTCAGAAGTCTAAAATTGAAATTTGTGTAGCTATATAACAGGAAGGGCTTTTTTGTTTTGTTTCTCCAAAGCTCAAGTACTGTAGATCAATTTATGTCTCCCAGATTTTTGTCTGAAGAGTTGTCTTGCCACGTTCAACATACTTATAGCCGCATGAGCTGGAAGAGACTTTTTCTCTCTAGTAAAACTGGCTGAAAGCTAGTACTGAAAAAAATATTTGATTTAAAACCCAGTGAGGTATGGTAAAATGTTCACCTTCAAAGTCAGAATTTGTCAACAGTTACCCTATAGTTGGATATGAGATTCCTCTTCTAAATATAGAGCAAAATTGGTAAGAACTATGTGGTAGTTGTTGGCAGTTCTGACTTTTTAATGACTTTGAATTTCACTGAATGTGGGCAGCTCTCCCATGCAGCTTGTGAACTTCACTCAGAAATATTTCTGGAATCTGATACTGTAAAAAGAAAGGAACCTTTGCTAATCAGCACCTATGCCCAGGCAATATTTTCAGTGAATTGAACATTGTGGATTACATGTTTTCTTTTAAGATAGCATTTCTTCCACTAAGTAAGTAGGTAAGTTTTACAGAACCTCTTTTCAAAGGACTACATCCTCTGTCATCTTCTCTCTCATGACTGGATCCCTTTTATTACGAAATGTTACAGCTATGCAAATAACCCCATAATTTACCATTTTGCCAAGATGCTTCATGAATATGATTAGGATGACATTTTTTTCCAAATGAAAAAAGTGACTTGGAATTCCTCCGCTATTTGTTCTCTTCCTCCCCCTGCATCTTTTCCTCCCCAATTTCTCTCTTCTTTCCGATGGAGTAAAGTGACCTAAGGATCATCCCCTACCACTGTGCCCTAATGTGCCATCTATTTTCTAAAGACTAAAAAGCAAGAATCTTTGAAGGTAGATCTCATGTTAGAAAAATCAAGGTTGCTGGTGTACCCCATATCGGTAAACTCCTTTAAATCTCCATGGTCCAACTCACCCTATCTCGTGGTTTCCTATCTCACAGTCAACAGATCTGAGATGGAGAATAGGATGCACATTAGGCATTTAAATATTATGACTAATTTTTTGCTTAGCTCAAGTTTATTCAAAGTTGTATTCAGTTGCTCCTGGGATTCAATGAGTTTGTGAAAGTTGCTGGTAACTGGAGTTCAGAATAAGTAACCCAGGTTTTTGGTATGTTTATATGCAATATTTTACAAGTATTTTATTAGGCTTGTATTTTCTCCTGTCTAGACTGTTGGTGGTACAACTCAAGATAAAAACCCCGAGTTGGAAACTAGTGTGCTATCAGAACAAGAGAAAAATCATTCCAATAGCAGCACTTTGTCTGATAGGAGACTCAGTAACTCTAGTCTTTGCAGCATCGAAGAACAACATCGGACAGTGTATGAGATGGTACAGAGAATTCTGTTGTCCACTCGAGGTTACGTCAATTTTGTTAATGAAGTATTTCGCCAAGTAAGTAGTAGGAGATTATACATACTATTGTATAACTTTAAAAACTGCAGAAGCACATATATAAGTGCACTGTGTGGCTAAGTGTTATGTGAAAGAAAACTGTAAATGCTGCTGAACCAAAAGATTGACTAAACTTCACCATGGTCCCATCTGCAAGTCCTTATCTTTAGAAGTCCTTTCTAAGTCCAGTCCTTAGATGATTATTATTTATAATGTTCCAAATAGAGGAAAGCACCATTTGTTAAAGAAGCTTTCATATATATTATATACAATATTTTAAATATATTCATTAATTCATCTGAAGATGTAGTTTTTAAGCTGGGACATAGGCAGTTAAAAACCATGAAATGTGATATTGTGTTCTGCTATTTCTTAGTGTGACCAGAGAGACTTCCCCCCATCCCCCATGCTTATCACCTTGAGTTTGTTTCCCATTTTCTGATTATAAACTGACTAGTGGTTACCATTGAAAACTTAAAGTAAGTTTAAGATTTTGTATATCTACTTGATAAATTTAGAAGAGGGTTCTGAAATAAGATAACTTGCAAGGGATGCAGGTGAGGAAAACTGTATTATTTATACAATATAACAAGATGCTGTATTAGCATGATTAAAAGAAGTTTTGACATTTGCCAGCATTGAAAATCTCAAACTTTTTTATTTATCAGGATAAATTAGTAATTTGATAGCTGAAGATAAGAAAGTCAAATAGGAATACAAATGTGTTGCTCAGATCAAAATAGCAATTCTGTCACACTTCCCTAGATCATTTAATGCAGCCTTGCATATGAATTTTGATGTTTCGTACACTGGTGCATATAATTAAAACGCATGTAGTGTCTGCTACTGCATATGTGTGTGTAAAGCTGAGTTTGCAAGAAGCTTGCTTCTGCAGCTTTGATCAAAGTAAATTCATAATTTCTATGTAGATAACAGTAAGTGTCATCAATGGATGTTTTCTCTTAGCCCCTGATATTAATTTGCCATCTTTGAAATCTTTTTTTTTTTTTTTTTTTTAAGAGGAAAATATCTGTATGCAGTACAGATGCTTTCTATATTGAAAAAGAGATGGAGGTGATTTGACACTAAAGAATAGTTTGGTATCCTTTATGGAATACTGTGTTATGCTGCCCTCTTCTGGCATGATGATAAATTAGTTCAGCATTCCTTCAAAGTACTTAAAACTTCACTGTATGTTATAGAAATAAAGAACATCACAACAGAAATTTGCTTTGCCTTTTATTTAATATACATATGGATTATGTACTTGAAACAGAGAATAGATTTTTGGTCTGTTTTTTTTCTTTTAAAGAAGGGGAAGTGAGAATCTCTTCTGGTCACTGTGTAAATTAATTCTCATGCTTCTCTTGAACCCTCCCTTTAAGGATGTATATTGAAGCAGTCTTCCCTCCAGCTGATTAGGGCTGAGGACTTCTTAATACTGTCCTATTGTTTTTTACCCCAGGAATGGTTAACTTTAAAGTAGCAGAAGGCCACATGCATTTTTTTTTAAACAGGCTACATATTGCATAACTCAAAAATATTTCCTACAATAGAGCATCTTAACATACAATTAACCATGTATTAACAGTGTAAAACTGAAGTATTTTTAAATATAAAAGTCCCTTATAGCCCAGCCTTTAAATAAATAAATACAAATTAAACTAATCTATAACCTTTTTTTTTCAGTGTGCAGAAGAACAGGGGATTAATAAATGAAAATAACAAAACAAATCTGTCTTAATTTTTTTTCTCTGCCTCTCCCAGTTTCTGCCGCCCCACGGGCACAGGCAAATGGCCACAGACAAATTAGTTGTGGGAGCCAATGGTATGGCAGTAATCAAAGCTGGGTGGCATGGGGCAGAGTTCACCTCCTACGTGAGTAGGCAGCAATTTTACTAAAAGATTGCGCCCCTCAACAACCTGGCTCAATCTTTAAAAAAAGAATTCTTTTTCTGGGGCTGCGACCCCGCCAATGGCTGGACCAAATAAATGGTTTGGTGTTCTGGATGCAGACCCTGGACTGCCAGTTGTCCATGCCAGTTCTAGCCTCTTAATGCTGCACCACATGTTGGTCAGAGGGAATCGTATTGACCAGATATCCAGGTTCCAAGCAAGATGCCACTGCAGTGCTCCCCATCTGGGTAGCTCAGGTGGAAAAAGATTAAGACTGGACTCATTATATCTACTCATTTCAGACTATATTTATGAAAAGTAGGTAACTATTCCATAGTTAGAAGTAAGCCTCTTATAAAACAGACTTTGATCTGCATCATAATATTTGGGGGGGCGGGGAATGGTACATCTGTTGCCAAGATAAAATGTTTCTACCCTATTTGGAGTTAATCACACAAGGTGTGCAATGTTATAAAACATTACAAAATAAATGTTCATCAGAGTCCAAAAAATCTTCTAACTTTGTTTGTTATTACATAGCATGAACACAAAGTGAAAGATAGATAAATTCAGTAATCTGAAGTTTTAACCACTATCGAATGCAGAGGATCAAAGTTTTAGTTCGTTAAATTCTAATTTTAAAGACTACTAAATGTCGAAGTAGGAATTTGATATTGGCATAACAGACTACAGTGATCTTTATGAGGTTCCTCAAGATCTCCTGTTATCCAGTGTCTTTTTCCCAAACAAGGGACATTTCCTTAGATAAATGTTATGGTAGAGTTTAGGTTGAAAGTATATAACTAGGGCTGTCAAGCGATTTAAAAAAATTAATTGCAAATAATCACGTGATTAAAAAAATTAATCATGATTAATCTCACTGTTAATACCATTTGTTTAAATATTTTGGGATGTTTTCTACATTTTCAAATATACTGATTTCAATTACAACACAGAATACAAAGTGTACAGTGCTCACATATTTATTTTTTATGACAAGTATTTGCATTGTAAAAAAACAAAAGAAATAGTATTTTTCAGTTCACCTAATATGAGTACTGTAGTGCAATCTCTTTATCATGAAAGTTGAACTTACAAATGTAGATTATGTACAAAAAACTCGCATTCAAAAATAAAACAATGTAAAATTTTAGAGCCTGCAAGTCCACTCAGTCTTGCTTCTTGTTCAGCCAATTGCTCAGACAAACAAGTTTGTTTATATTTGCAGGAGATAATGCTGCCTGCTTCTTGTTTACAATGTCACCTGAAGGCAGCATTATCTCCCTTAAATGTAAACCAACTTGTTTGTCTTAGCGATTGGCTGAACAAGAAATAGGACTGAGTGGACTTGTAGGCTCTGAAGTTTTATATTGTTTTTAAGTGCAGTCATTTAACAAAAAAAATCTACATTTGTAAGTTGCACTTTCACGACAAAGAGATTGCACTACAGTACTTGTATGAGGTGAACTGAAAAATACTATTTCTTTTGTTTATCATTTTTATAGTGCAAATATTTGTAAGCAAAAATAATATACACTTTGATTTCAGTTACAGCACAGAATACAACATATATGAAAATGTAGAAAAGCATCCAAAATATTTAATACATTTCAATTGGTATTCTATTATTTAACAGTGCAATTAAAATGGCAATTAATCGCGATTAATTTTTTTGAGTTAATCGCGTGAGTTAAATGCGATTAATTGACAGCCGTATATATAACATGTTTTGATGGTCCTCTGGTCCCATTTGAGCCTTACACTATTTGGGGGATTTCACCCTCTGAAGTCTTAGTAGGATTGTCAGGTCCCGTGACCCTACTTAGAAATGTTGTGAAGGGCTGACAGACCTATTTAGAAGTGTTAGGAGCTGATGAGTCTCACAAATTTGGGAGGCTGCCAGCTTAACCTCCCAAGGCTCTTGAATGGTGGACCTTACAGAGAGGCTTCCAGCTGCAGACCATAGAAAGTACGCAAAAAGATGTTGTTCTGTGACCTCAGAAAGTTTAGTAGAAAGCGACAGAATGCCACCTGTTTTTCCCATCCTCCAGGTTATGCCCTTGGTGGCACCCCTTTAACAGCATTTGCCTTAACTGGGATTTTACACGTGACACTGATAACATAATCTGAAATCAGTGGGGTTGCACAGGTTGTGTATCTAAGGGCATAATTTAGTTTACAGAACTTCTATCACTGATAATGATGAGCAAGATGGGAAAAGAACCCAGGTTGAGTTTGCAGAGAGACAGTGAAGAAAAATATCCTTTTACTTGCAGTCTGAGCACATGCAATATGAAAGTCAGCTAAGCTCAATAATTAGCTTGACTAATCAATGATTTGTGAGATGTATTTTTAGGTTGATTTTTATATAGCTTGGTGATAATCATAGCTCTTGATCGTAGTGATTTAAAAGTAGATTTGAAACTATTTTCTTTTGGTCTGTGTAATTTGTAATATTCTGTGTATAGGTAAATTGAGTTAAATTTGCATTTTAGGCTTTTTTGTTGCCTTCCTCTGATATATCTGCAACACGGAAAGTGGTTAAGGTATATAGAAAGTGGATATTGCAAGACAAGCCTGTGTTCATGGAAGAACCAGATAAACAAGAAAATATTCAAGATAATGTGTCCAACTTGGAACATACAGAGACAGATTGCAAACATGTATGGTACCGATCATTACTTACTGTGTACAAGCTGAATGATTGATATTATTCTTATTTGTCTTAATCCTTTTTCATAAAACTGTTTTTTTTAATGATACATATTTGCTTATGCACCTTTTTATTTCTTTAGGTCCAGATTTTGAAATGTGCTGAGCACCCAGCTGCTCTCAACCATGGGTGATTCTGGGTGCTGAGCTGTTTTGAAAATCTGATCTTTAATCTGTCTTTTAACTCTCTGTGTAAATACCATTTTGGATGGACTTAGCGGAACAAATAGTATTACATTCTGCAATGTTGAATTGTTCAGACTACTGGTTTAGTATTCCCTGTTGGCATGAATGTGTTTTTTCTTTTGACAGAAATATTTTAGCATGAGTATACATTAACACAATTAAAATTACAAATATTTGATTATCTAAATCCATCATAAAATCTTGATAAGGGCCCAGCTATATTTGCAGATATTCCATCAATTTTATGATCTGGACCTAAACCCTGGATCCAGACACCCTGAACTTTGGGAAGTTCAGACTCAGATCTGAACTTTGTGGCTTGGGTGCTCATATCTTAATATATTGAACCAGATGTATATGCCCTATTCCGAGGTGTGAAGTTATTTAAAAGGGTATTTCTGCTCATTGGGGAACAAGAGTTAGAATATAAAAATACTTACAGTACCAGTCTTTGCTTAGGCTGTTTTACAGAAAGCTTAAAATTCAACTAATAATTTTTTTTATTTATACAAAAAATTTTAAAAGGGAAATTTTACAGCTATGAATGGGTTATGAAAAGCATTATTAAATATTTTTAAGGTAATATGGACTGCCGTTATACCCTATACAAATTAGATCTCTGAATAAGAGTAACTATTAATAGTTATGCAAATGAGCACAGAACCTATGACTGTTTAAAAAATATTATTTTTTAGCTTTTATATGATCTGTATAGGAATCCATCTTTTATAATCCTGTATTGCTAATTTACTTGTGTTTTTGAAAGCTTCCCTCTGGTCATTCTGGACATAAAAGATCTTCCAGTTGGGGAAGAACTTACTCCTTCTCTAATGCTGTTAGCAGAGGATGTATACTAGAAGATGAAGACAAGAATGTTAAGGCTGGTGCTCAGGCTTCATTACAGGTATGGTATATAGAGAGAACATTAGGTTATCAATTTAAAAATAAATTTGTAATGATTCCATTAAATTGTTTGTGAAGTCAGCAGAAGGGACATTTTTTTTACAAAGATAACAAAGGAATATAAGGTTTCCAATTGCTGTACTAAAGGCTGCAAAGCAGTTTCCATTCTAAGCCAATTTTCACATGCTTATAACTTTCTGAAATATTCACTTAATCTTTGCTCAAAGATGAATGTTTCTGGGGTAAGTTTAAGTAAAATTCATGAAGTCATTTGGGCATTTATTGGGTAAAAAAAAAGCTTACTCATTTGCATGTTCAGTCTTCTCAGCACTAGTAACAATGAGGACGAGTCCGCTGCTAAGCTCTAGCAAGTCTCTACTGAGCATGTGCAAACTGCAATTTTTCAAAGGCCTATAACTTGGCCAAATTTGCGCAAACTTTCACAAACATGGCAAAAGACTGATCCCTGACACAATGGCTCCTCCCTACCAAATTTCAAGTCCCTGCTCCAAAGCATGGGGGTGTTAGAGTATTTCAAATGAAAGGTTGCCAAAATCTTTTAACGTGGGCAAAATAATATAATTTTTACTAGCTTCATTCTCAAAATGGCGGAATCATTTTGGCTGAAAATTTCCAAAACTATTCAGCCTGGCGAAGACACCTGACCTGAAAAATTTCAGCCCAGATGGTTAGAGGTTGGGTTTCTTATTTATTTATTTATGTTATGACAAAGTCATTAACAATTGAAAACAAGATTTATAATGGGAAGTGCCAGGCAACCTTAATAGTAGGTGGTATTCTCAGATCTTCCTACGATATTGGAATTCAGAGCTAAGAGATTATTTTAGAGGGTTCTGGTGATAAAATAAACAAAAAAAGTGAAGTTTAAAGTGTGAATTTATACTGAAAAGTGACAAAATATGCTTTTGTGTAGATCCATGTTTATTATTGCTGCTGTAAGTACGAAAGAAGCCTAGTTTCTTTCTTGTCAAGTTGACTTTTTCAGTTAGTTTTTGATGTTTCCTTAAATGTTATTTAATAATTAAGCCAGAGATTATATAGAATCGCTTTATAATTCTGAACCATGTGCACAAGTAAAAATTAGTCACACTATTAATATTAAGAAATTGAAATGTGGGGTGTGTAAGTTTGCTTCCCCCAAAAATCCCACCCTTCAGAAAGTGTTGTTTTTATATTGGTCTCCCACTATATTCCAAACAGCTGGACTCTCCATCCCAGCAGATAGGAAACATATATCATTACTGATTATTCAGAGGACGTGAACAGTAGAATCCCTGGTGATTTTAAGGATATTATCTAGTATTTAGCATGATAAGCAGCATAGGACATAACTTTCATGTAGCCCAAATAGCTGAGAGAAAGTTTTATTATTTTCTCTCTACAGCCTGAATTGTTTTGGGGCATGCAACTGCACTGTGCTCACTTCAGCTGATCTGAGTCTCTCCCTTTTCAGTCTGCATATCTGACCAGATAACTGAAGTGACACAGCTTTTATTAGGTTATAGTGTTCAGTCACTTGTACAGCTTAGGGATCATACAGGTAGGATCAGCAGAAGTAGTAGCTATGAACTGGACACTTTGTAATACCCATAGAAAGGAAGTACCTGTTGATCAAAATATGAACTTTTTTTCTTATCTCTTTGCAGAAATACTTGATAGGGAAAGCATAAAATTCAGTCAGGCAGATTAATATTACTAGTATATATAAGTCAAGATGATCAGTCAAGAAACAAATATGTCAGAGGAAGGTCACAGAGCTAGCTATCTAGAATTTAAAGACAAATCTACTTGCAATATCAACAATCAGGAGGTGACATTCTGAGCACGACAGCAAACTAACTGAGCAGGTAAAATTCACTGCAGTAGTAAAGCAGCTCAACAGAGAGTTTGTTCTTAGGTGTTGCAAAATGTAAGGGAAACAAAAGAGACTGTGTCATATATGAGTAATGCAATTTACCCCATCTTTTAATCCAAACTACAGATTTGTAGTCCATGGAGCTATATTTTGTTTTTCAAGGGAAAACATAATTTGGTTTATGCAGTTTCTTCATCACCTCCTTTCTTTTGAACTCCATTAAAAAAATGGCTAAATGTACAGTAACCCTAATTACTCTGGGTTAGCCTTTGGGACTTTCTGGGGTCCCATTCTGTGTACCTAGCAATAAATGACCTGCTTAAGTAGTCTGTGATGAAAGACCTTTTCTGCTAATATGCTGTCATTCCAGTTTCAAAATGCTGTCTTTGATGGCTGTGTTTTGAGAAAATGATCCTAGTTAATGGCCCTCCAACTTAAATTAAGGTCAGTGGGAGTCCTTTCATTAACCTTACAGATGTTGGATTGGACCCTAAAAGAGGACACTCAATTAAAGTGGTCAGAATGCATTTACATGCCAGAAACCACCGTGTACCTTCTCTTGCTGTGCAAAAATGGAGTTCTGGTTAATGTAAACAATAATTCCAGATTTTTTTTTTTGAAGGAGCGCTTGGATAAAGCTCCTTTTGTTTGTGCTCTCAGATGTCAGAAAGCAATTGTTAGAGGAGTTGAGCATTTTCATGGATTACCTTGTGAACAATTGGACTTCTCTCTTTTTAAAAAAAATTCATATTAACTGTGTTCCTATCTTGCAGAACCAGACACCAGTTCTAGAGACATTAGAACACTAGACAGTTAGACACTGTTTCTATACTTGTGGAGTTGGGAATTACTCAGAAATCTGTACATTTGCCGGTGCTGAATGTAAATGATCAAAAATATCGGTGGCCATTGTTTAAATATGTATAGCTAGAAAATGGGTTGGGAGGGGAAGAATACCCCCATGTGGTAGAATGGAAAAGACAAGCATCTAAAAGATCAAGAATATGTTATATTTTTTCTATAATAGTGAATATAACATGACTCTCTTCTTTTAAATGGTGTGGGAGAACTTAAAGAAAATAGTGTGTTAGATAATATAACATATCCTTCTTTAAGGAAAGATAAGGGTTTGGTTAGAAGAGGAAAAAATGTTTGTTTTGAAAGTTAACCGTTGGTCTTGTTTGATAGTGTATAAACTTATTTTTTCCTAATTAAAATGCTTGGTTTTCAAGGTGTTTTTGACGAACTCTGCGAATGTTTTTTTATTGGAACCATGTGCTGAAGTCCCTGCTCTCCTGAAGGAACAAGTTGATGCTTGCAAAGCAGTTTTGAGTATTTTTAGGCACATGATAATGGAACTTTCAATGAATAAAAAGACATGGTAAGTTTTACTAAATTAATTAATAGTATAACCACTGCTAGAATTTTAAGACTGAATAATTGAAAAAAGATGAAGGAATTTCCATAACATTTTAGTTCTTTAATGTTTCTTTTTGTGCCTTTGTAAAAAGTATGATAAGATTGTACTTATTCTGTAAGACGGTTCATGATTCCACTGGGGGGAAAATTCCTAAAATACTGAATGTAAGAGATTTTTGTTTAAAGTTTTTGCTTATGTAACCTTCCGTTTTACTGTTCTTAGCTCAAATTTGATTCTTGTTCAAACTAAATTTTCAACATTTAATAATACAGTTTATTCAAATCTTGAAATGCTTAGTATAGATAAGTTAAAAACTAATTTAAGAAAGCTTTTCTTACTATACACATTCTGTGGCTAGCTAGTGCTGCCAGATGCTTTATAATCACTAAATACATGCAAATGTGTGCATGTTTGCATGGGTTTGCGCACACATGCACCTAACTGTACATTTAATCAATCAGTGGAATTTAAAATAAACACGTTTGTCTTTCTAATGCTAATTGGACTAATTTTGTTTGTCAATATATGTAAAACATTACACACACAAAATTGGTAAAAGAACATTACTAGAGGGTCACACACTTTGTTGCTTCTCTAGGCCAAGTGCATCCTTCCATTCCCCCTCCCCTCCAAAAGCTCCTGGTGTGCCACTACCCTCCCATCTCACTCTATTTCTGGAACACCTAGCAACCCCTCCCTCATGTCAGGGTCTCAGTATGCCCCACATTACCCCCTCACCACATGTAAAGGTCTGTATGTATCTGACTTTCCCCATCCCCCAATTCACACCACCACGTGAGGGGCTCTGTGCTCCCCATGCTAGGGACTCTGCCCCCTTTTCCCCCCTCTGTGTGTACTACCATCCTGTCACCTCACCCTCATTCTTATTTCTTTTCTTTACAGTCTGGGAGAGAAATCTTTCAGGGTTTAAATCTGTATTGGGAAGATGGGCAGAGCTAAAATGGGGGGGTGCTGGAATGTGTTAATGGCTGTCATGAACTGGTTCTTTGATCTGTAGACATGCATAAAGGTGGTTGAAGCTGCTGGCTCTGCTAACCAGATGACAGGAGCTCCATGTGTGATGTGTCCCCATTTCCCCCTTTTGGCTTTTCCAATTTTCATCAAATCAATAGGGTTATAGCCATCGATACCTAGAACATTCCCTTAAATTTTGGAATTGATTGGACTCTGTATTCAAAAGTTATTGCATTATAGGCAGACAGATAGGAATGCCATTGAGTTGAGTGTAAGACCTTGCTTCACTCAGCCAATTGCGAAATCAAGCACTCAAAAATTAGGAAATACCAGAATTGATGTGCAACCTTAATTCTGCCCCTTCATGTGTGTGTGCTTTGTCATGATACAGTCTCACCAGATTCCTTGTCCCAATCTACTCCTGTCCTTCCCCCCCAGTTCAGTTTTTGTCCCTCAACATTTGACTCAGATTTCTACCTCCTGTACGTTGCTTAGATGCCAGCAAGCGGTCATTGAGAAGGAGGGTCTCTGCTCTTGGGTCTGGTCCCTGGCCCAGATTGCATGTGCAGTCTGGTCAGCACTAAGCTGTGAGAGGATGGAGTATGCTCAGTCACTTTGTGGGGATGGGGCATCTTCAGAGATTTTACCTGCAAACCTCTAACAAGTCTACTGAGTATGTGGAAACTGATTGATTAAAGTCCTATAACTTGGACATATTTGGGCCGATTTTAATTGGGATAGTAAAAGGTACATCTTTGACACAAAGGCTACCCCTGCCAGATTTCAAGTTCCTGCTCCAAAGCATGAGGAGCGAGAGCTGCTCAAAGAACAGGTCTCAAGAATTTTGTAATGTCTGCAAAACAATATATTTTCCCCAACCATTTTCCCAAAAAGTTTCCCTGAAGTTTGGCAAAGTTATAAGCAATTGAAAAGGGGGTCTTATAATGGAAAGAGTCAGGCAACCTTAATCGCTGCCACCAGCTCCACTGATCTATCACTCTGTAGTTTTTGTCACATTTTTGTCAGCTTATGGAAACATTTAGTTTCAATGCCTAGTAATGTCCTTAGTGTATAATAAAGAGTTATCATCCTTCAGTACATTCAATTCTCCCTGTGCTCACAATGAACTGTGCCTTGGAAATCTTTGGGGATAGCGATTTCATACTTTCTCGACCTTGACTTTGGGGACCAGGCTGTTACTTCCACTCCTGACTTGGCTTCCTCTAAAAATGAAAGTTTTTTTTTTTTTCCCCCCCCTCTGTGAGGTGCTCCAAAAGTGATGATCCTCAACATAAGTCTCCACATACAGATATGGTTGTCTTAAAGGTGACTTACAAAGTGTTTTTGAGTATTGTCACATTTTCAGTTTGAGAGACTTTATCAATGAATTAAGAGTAGTTTTCATATCTAGAAACTGAACAAGTAAGATTAATAAAACTTGTAATTGAAATGTGAGGTTTTATTTTGGCACCAGGGAACAGATGTTACAAATACTCCTGCGAATAACAGAAGGTGTCATGCAGAAGCCAAAGGATAACCAAGTAAAGGACATGTTTGCTCAAAGCTTGGCAGGATTACTTTTCAGGGTAAGTGCCTTTCTTTTTGATAAGAAAATGTAAAACTGAAATTGAGTGCTATTTTTGTTCTTTTAAAAGTGTTTTCAAAGAATGGAAAGTAAATTTCAATGACAGTTTATTTTATATCAGAAGTGGGTTTTTCATGATATAATTTTATGCCATTCAAAAAGGTATGGTTTTATTTAAATATTGCGCTGTATTACAAAAAATACTATCTATAACCCATAAAATATTGACTCTTGTTAATAGTACAGTTTAGGGTATCAGGTACTCTATCCTTTGTAGAATGTAGCCACTAGAGGAAGACTTGAGCGGGTCTGTCAGTCTGTCCGGTATACTTGTATATTTTAGTAGGCAAATGTTGTATGTTGTTGTTACAGGATCTGCTTTTGTTACTATTGCAAGGTACAGGATGTACTCAAAATTTGCATTTCCCTTATGTTCACTGATCCCTTATTTACATGTGCTGGGTAGGTTTTCTGTTGTTTAGTCATCATGGTAGTTTATTGCTTTCTGTTCATTTTGCCCCCTTGTGGTCACACAATATTTATTTTCATATGAACTTAACTTGAATACTTTAATAAAATAGCATATAAAGTGTACCATAGTCAAGACATGCCCCTTTTGTAGGACAGCTGTATCTTTGCAGGACTACTCTAATCATTGTCTCTAAAATCTGAGCTTTTTGTAATTGTTTCCTAAAGGTAAATTAATATCTAGCAAGCCAAAATGCTGTATTATGCTGAACCAGAGAAAAATATTCATAAGTCATCTAGTAAGTAGTTACATCCTAAGGTATAATAAATATCTAGGTCTGTGCACTGTGTATCTCAGAGTTTTTATGTGTAGCATTATGTTCATCCTGAGGTTGTGTGGAGGAGCTTTGCACCCTGTGCTTTTTGTCATGCTGATAATTCTCCGTATCAATGAATTATTTCAGGTTTCATAAATAAAGCGTGTTACGAACAAGTGTAGAATTTTTCAGCAAGTTCATATGAGTCATATTGGCAACCTAGGAGCTATATTCCAGCTTTCATAAATTTCCTTCATCAGTAACCTTCACAGTTATTCACTCAGCAAGATCCTTGGAAGTTTTTGGATTGATTAAAAATTAAAACATGTACTGCATAATTTTTAGACAAAACAAACAAACAAAAATCCCAACAGTACCACCCAAAATAATTAAGATGGATATAAGGTGAAGAGTATGTGTCAGTAATTTACAAGTAAAAACATTACAAGGATGTTGTAATTAACCCAAAACCAAGCATGTATAAACCCAGGAAATTCAAAATTGTTACACTTAATAGAAATCTAAATACATTAAGGTGAAAAATGAGTTAAATCACCCAAACACCCTTAACTCTACCATATTGTGACCGTAAGCAATAACCATAATGATGAGGATTAAGTCATTTTAGCGTTTGTTGCCTCAGGCTGCGTAGATGAAACAAATTTTTAAAGATGTTTTATTTTTCTGTCCCTTGTGACATCATTGTAGGACAGAGTTAATTTTGTTTGGGTGCCTTACCTGTGTATCTTTATACACAGTTGCATGTTACATGTCAGAAGCTATTCGAGATTACAGTCAGTCACCTCAATGTGAATAGGACAACTTTGTCTTGTGTATAAATTGGTCTACTTGGACTCCTAAATTGATGGATATATGATGTATTTCTGTTTCTAATTATTTCAGATTTAGAGAATTCTCTGGTATCAGTCATATTATTTAAAGTGTTTAGACACCAAATTGGTCTATGTATATTCCTGGATTTACAAGCGACTTGAGTGACCTATTCCTTCCTAAAATGATGATGAAATTCCACCATCAAAGTAGTAATCTTAACTTCCTTTTTAAAAATAGTCTTATAGGAGATTGACAATAACATTCCCCCTACCAATTATGTTTAATTTCTTTTTAGTAAGAAATTTTCCTATAGCTTATGAAAGTAATTTAAATAGCACATTGTGGCACAACATTGTGTGTACCAGCATCTATAAAGTTTCAGGATACTGTGATTCTGTTAATTTCTTAACATCATTCAAGTTACATCCAGTAAGCCAAATCAAGTATTTTTCTAGAAAAGAATACAAGCAGAAGGGAAGGAAAACTGAGTCAGAAAATTTAATGGAACTATACTCAGAAATCAATAGAAAAAAGAAAATGAGGAGGAGCTGGAAATGAATTTTTTTCTGTGATTTTTTTTTTTTCAAAAATCATAACAGAACACGTATAAAATAGATTGGTTTTCTTCTTTTTGAGTACACAGAAACATTGCTCAAGACAAAATATAAAAATAAATGTAACCTTTTATCTTCTTTTAATCAGCATCCTCAGCTTTGAAAAGTTGGATCTCTAGCACCACCTTCTGGCTATTATATGTTCATTTTCTGCATAGACTGCTTTTCCATTATAATTTTGTTCCAAACTATACTTTCCACAAACTGGTTAAATTAATATCTGCAATAAAGAAAGGGTTGCTAATTAGTAACTGATGTCACAGTAGAGCCACATCCAAAAAACAGTACCGTTGTATAAATGTCTGTTTCATATAACTTCGCATTTAATTTCTAACGTAAACGTAATTTATAGCAATTTTTTTAAATGGCTGTATTTAAAAAAAGTTCCATGTTGGAGTTAATGGTTGCTGGGGCCATACTAGCATCTCCAGCCTTTAATTGTTTATGTTGTAATTAGATTTCTTAAATGGAATAATTTAATGGAATTTCTTAAATGCAAAGTAATTATTCGTCTTTTCTTCTTTGAGTGACTGTGCATGTGTATTCCACTTCTGGTGTGCATGCTCCCCAAATTCTTTTGTCCAGAGAAGTGTCCATTGAGGCCAATCCTGTGCCCTGGGTGCCATTGTATCTCCCCCTTCCATCGGAAGGCATAAAGGGCAAAGCAGGCTAAAACAAAGTCCCAGGGGCTCAAAACTTGTCCCTCCTGTGATGCAGCTATTTCACGTAAGGCACATGCCTGATAAATGCTCAATCTGTCATTCCTTCTCCAGGAGGACACAAAAGATAGGAGCGCTCTATGAGAGCCTCCTCAGAACCAGAGAAAACACTCCAGCGAGGGCTGAACAGGTTTCCACAGTTAGTGCTCCTGGAAGTGACAGCTCAGATCCAAGACTCCAAGGCTCACAGTTCATCAAAAAGTTCAGACCCTTCAACAATCAGAGCAGTGGGGAAGCTAAGTCCTCCTCCACTCAGTTATCTGAAAGGAATAGGAACAAATGTTATTTCCACAGCGAGTGCAGGCCAAGGTTACCCTTAGTGGAACCTATTAAAATGGGGCATAAATCTCCTCACTACTTAGCAAAAAGGTCTAAATTGAGTCCCTCCGTCACCTTGACAAAAACCCATCACTGAGCACACTTGGTAGCCTTTGAGACAATGTTCCGCACTTCACTGATCCCAATCTCTTGGTACTGACATCACCTCACATAGTGCTGATGACATGTGCTCCTCAACTCCAGTGCTGAACCCATTGATTCTTCCAGCACCAACGTTCCTGGCACCCACGTTATTTTCAGGACTAAATGATCTTGCGGTGACTGCTCAATCTGAGTTACTATGACTCTCCTCAGCTCTTAGTGCCCTGTATCATTACTGTTACAGTATCAGCCAGCTCTTCAGCTCTGGTGGTGGGGAAAGAAAGACATGGCAGTCTCTTTTCCTGTAGAAGCAGGGGGAAGGAAGATAGAATCAAATGAAAGAGGGGAGCTACTCCTTCCCATTTCTACATTCCATGGACAAAAGTCCTGAACCTTCCCCCTCTCCCACACAGAATTAAGCCCTGATGTGCTGCTGAAATAAGGGGGCATTATTGCTGCAGAATTTTCTCTCTTTTTATAGTTCTTTTCTTGTTAGCTGCTAAACTCATTTAACTCCCATGAAACCATGTTTTCTGTTTGTAGTTCCTCATAATTTTTCACTAACAGCCTCAGGAAGTGGCAACTTCTGAAAGTAAAGAATAACAGAAGGAAAGAAAGAAAACTCATATTAGTGACTGGAAATTAAAAATGTGATGATAAGCTGTTACAAAAGTCTAAATTCTCTTGGTCTTTGGACATGCATTTCCAAATTTTTAATTCTGTACTTTTTAGAAATGTACAAAATGTCATTGCTTTCCTATTTCCCAGACTCTTATTGTGGCTTGGATCCGAGCAAATCTGAGTGTTTACATTTCTCGAGAACTCTGGGATGAGCTGCTCAGCATACTGTCTTCCCTTACTGACTGGGAGGAGCTGATAACTGAATGGGCCAATATCATGGATTCTCTAACGGCAGTGTTAGCAAGAATGGTGTATGGAGTTGAAATGACAAACTTACCACTGGATAAACTAAGTGAGCAAAAGGAAAAAAAACAAAGAGGCAAAGGTAAAGTCTCTCTTCTTTAGTGTATTTTATGTTAAATAAGTTAAGATATTCAAACTTAGTTGGACTATATTAGATTTTCAAGTGTAACTTAAACATTATGGTTCTTTACACATTGTAAAGATTCATTTGAAAAAATGCACTCCATTTTACTTTACTTAGTATTATTTCATGCAAAAATATTGAGCATTTGCATTAGTAAGATACTTATACTGATCTGTTTTTATAAAAACTTTTTAAAAAATGTGGATGGGTGTTTAGGGGCTTAACACCAGTCTCCGCTGCAGTAGGAATGGAGCATGGCTGCTTGTGCTGGAATCTGTGCATAGCCACCGACACTAGAAATCCTTTTCAATATAATTTAATTTTATTGCATTTTATTTTAATAAACCTGTTTAAGTAACAGTCTGGGGGTCAATGGAGGATTTTGTGTGCAGTCTTGTGAATCTTTGCACTGCTTTCGTAGCAATTTACAATAATTAACTAATTGAACCATCTTAGTGAACATGGATAGAGCTCTGTGAGATAGATAAATGTAATTCCCATTTTACAGGTGGGAAAACTAAGGCAAAAAGACCCAAGGTGAGACCCTTTCCATGCACCAACCCTCTTATGCTGGATAAAAGGGCCAGAGCAGCATAGAGGGCCTTATAGGCCTATAATTTGCCAGGGGACTATTCACTGGGCACAGGCACTATGGAAGATAGCCTTAAGGCTGTCCTGCAAGGACTTTCTCACAAGCCAGGGGTCAGGGCTGACACCAGGAGGAGCATGTTTTAGGGGGGCAGGGATGAAGCCCATAGGGTAATCCCAGGAGGTTTCCATAATTTAGGTAGACCCCTAGGTTTGTCTAAGTTACACCAGAGGCCTCTCTAGCTCCTGAAGCAACTTAGGATCAGGAGAGTGCAAAGGTGACTTAGTCATCTTAGCATCTCCTCCCTCTGGGCTGCAAGGTCTTTATTGTGTCTTAGAGGTACAACACAGAATTTCATCCCTAAGATTTGCCCAAGACAATAAAGAGAGTTAATATTAGAACCAGGATTAAAACACAGGAATCCCTTACTCTCACTTCTGTGTTTAGTCTGCTTTACCAGGTTGCTGCTTCTAACTCTACTGAAACGTCACCAGGTGTGGGCAGAGGCCTCACTGGTAGCTCAGCAGATGAGCCAGTTCAACTGCAGGCAGTTAGCCAGGGAGAAGCTTGAATTGACCTTACACGCTTAATGACAGTACTGCCCACCCCTTACCTCAAGCCATTATTTGTTCTGGGGTCTCCCTCAAAAATCAGAGGTCCAATTTCACAACTCCCAAAGGCCAGCCCTGGGTGATGACCATGAATAATCTGAGATTCAGAAAAAATAACTAACAAGCTTTTAGATCTAGTGATGAGTTTACAGTTTTCTCTGCCACCTCCATAAAAGGAATAGGGTTTAGAAGCATATAGACCAAGATTATTAAAAAATGGGTGTCTAAAGTTAGACATCTAAATAAGTGGCGTGATTTTCAAAAATGCCAACCACCCACTGAAATCAGTGGGAGGTACAGGTTCTGAACTTTAGCACCCTTATTTTTAAATTTGGTCATAGATTAATCTTAACACTTAGACATCCTGAAAATCAGGGAATTGGATAGGGGGAGCAAGGTGGACTGTCAATGCCAGTGACTTGATTCTTGAATTTAAATTAAGGAACACTCAATACAATGCGGTGTTATTGTAGAAACCTATTTTGACTCTTGATTAAGTCCTGACACTTTGAGTTCTGGCCAAGTGACAAATTACTGTACATGAAAATAAATCAATTTAATGGCTCAACTTTCAGTACATCATTCTGTGCCGATGACACTATCTATAACTATGTTATTTGAGAAAATGAATAGAAAGAAGAAACAATGGGAGAAATTGTACTACATGAGCTTTGTGGTACAACTTCTCCACAGTTGACATCTCTTAAATTATTTTGAATAATATTTTTCTGCCAAAAATAATAGGTTTAAAACGTGTCCCATTTTAGTTCCTTTTTGTAGAAACACTTAACTCTATGTAGTAAGCATAGTATTAATTGTAAATGTTCTAGATTGATGTTGCTTTTGCTTTCTTTATCTCAAAGGTGGCATCTCAGATCCTCAAAAGGCAACTACAGTGGGACGATCATTTTCATTAAGCTGGAGAAGTCATCCTGAAGTTGTGGAACCAATGAGATTCAGGAGTGCTACTACCTCTGGAGCACCAGGAGTCGAGAAAGCAAGAAACATAGTCCGACAAAGAGCAACAGGTTAGGCACTGGCTGCTTTAACATCTTAATTGTAAATTGAAAGATCAACATTTATAAAACTGAAATTATTTTAAAAGCTATTCTCGTGACTTTTAATTAGGAATAAATGTTTGCAAATTTGTCTCTAAATCTTTTTCTTCACTTTTCTTATACCTTGAAAGAGAGGTCAATTTTATTTACTTCAGGATCCTTTTAGTCAAACATACTATGATTATATAAAATAGGAAAGATTTATTGATTACTGAGGTAGGACACAATGATTTAATATTTTGTTGAGTATTTTTTTTTTTAATGGGCTAGATAATAAAGAATGATTGGCTAAGTATTGTGAACTATATAGATATACTATACTAATGTATTTGTTCAAGATAGGACTTTTTAGCCAGCATGACTACCTTTCAGACATTTAGAATAACTTTTTATAAAAGCAATAACTCATGTCGTCACAGGCCACTGTTCCCAGGAAAAGTCAGCATTCACTAGTGAATCAAGACACTTTGGCTTCATTCCTTAAAACTTTGCTCAGACTTTCAAGCATTCAAGTACTGGTACAAATACCCAGATTATCATGTCCTTCTGATGTTTACATATATTCTGTGCAAAAAAATCTGTTAGTGTAGTATTAAGATACTGTATTTTCTGGCTTTAAAACTGTATGTGTTCACAATAATCTTTCTTGCTGCTTTTACCAGATCTGAATTGTAAAACACCCTTGGATTTTTTTGGTGAATGATTGTGTTTGAAAATATTTTAGTGTATTCATTATGAATAGGTTCTTTTATGTATATAGAACAGGAGTACTTGTGGCACCTTAGAGACTAGCAAATTTATTAGAGCATAAGCTTTCGTGGGCTACAACCCACTTCTTCGGATGCATATAGAGTGAAACATATATTGAGGAGATATATATACACACATACAGAGAGCATGAACAGGTGGGAGTTGTCTTACCCACTCTGAGAGGCCAATTAAGTAAGAGAAAAAAAACTTTTGAAGTGATAATCAAGATAGCTCAGTACAGACAGTTTGATAAGAAGCAAGTGTGAAAATACTTACAAGGGGAGATAGATTCAATGTTTGTAATGGCTCAGCCATTCCCAGTCTTTATTTAATCCTGAGTTGATTGTGTCTAGTTTGCATATCAATTCCAGCTCAGCAGTCTCTCGTTGGAGTCTGTTTTTGAAGTTTTTCTGTTTTAAGATAGCCACCCGCAGGTCTGTCATAGAATGGCCAGACAGGTTAAAGTGTTCTCCCACTGGTTTTTGAGTATTATGATTCCTGATGTCAGATTTGTGTCCATTAATTCTTTTGCGTAGAGACTGTCCGGTTTGGCCAATGTACATGGCAGAGGGGCATTGCTGGCACATGATGGCATATATCACATTGGTAGATGTGCAGGTGAACGAGCCCCTGATGGTATGGCTGATGTGATTAGGCCCTATGATGATGTCACTTGAATAGATATGTGGACAGAGTTGGCATCGGGCTTTGTTACAAGGATAGGTTCCTGGGTCAGTGTTTTTGTTCAGTGATGTGTGGTTGCTGGTGAGTATTTGCTTTAGGTTGGGGGGTTGTCTGTAAGCGAGGACAGGTCTGTCTCCCAAGATCTGTGTGAGTAAAGAATCATCTTTCAGGATAGGTTGTAGATCTCTGATGATGCGCTGGAGAGGTTTTAGTTGGGGGCTGAAGGTGACAGCTAGTGGTGTTCTGTTATTTTCTTTGTTGGCCCTGTCTTGTAGGAGGTGACTTCTGGGTACTCGTCTGGCTCTGTCAATCTGTTTTTTCACTTCAGCAGGTGGGTACTGTAGTTTTAAGAATGCTTGATAGAGATCTTGTAGGTGCTTGTCTCTATCTGAGGGATTGGAGCAAATGCGGTTATATCTTAGAGCTTGGCCATGTTTCACTCTATATGCATCCGAAGAAGTGGGTTGTAGCCCACGAAAGCTTATGCTCTAATAAATTTGTTAGTCTCTAAGGTGTCACAAGTACTCCTGTTCTTTTTGCGGATACAGACTAACACGGCTGCTACTCTGAAACCTGTCTTTATGTATATACTAAATTCTGGACTACACGACTTAGTATTTGGTAAATATTATATGGAGGTGTAGAAATACTTTAAAGTTTCATTAAACAGTTATAGTACCTGTAAATTAAGCAAGTAAAACAAGAAAATTAATGAGAGGTTTACAGACTACTAGGAAATATATAATACCTACTATTGGGGAATTCTCTTACTACAATCAATTAAAAAGTGCTGCAAAACTAAGCCATTTTCCATAAAATAGTGTATTTGTATAACTGTAAAAATATCAAACAGTTAATAAATAGTTATGGAATAGTCTAGCATTTTTACAACCTAAGAAAAATCTCTTATTTTAATAATTCTAAAATGTCATCTTTTCATGAAAATATTTTTAAATGATCATTCTTTGTATTTAGTCGTACTTAACATCCATACCTATATCCCTTTGTATACTTTATTACATCTTACACTTTCTCAATATAGAAACCTTTTTAAAATTTGTTTTGTGATTTCTCTAAAGTGAAATATACATCTGTAGCACAAGTTTTCAAAAATGGGTACCCAAATTAAGCTCTTAAATCCATATTTTAGGTGCCTGAATAAGTTACCTGATTTTCAACAGTGCTGAGTTCCCAGCATTTTTGAAAATAAGGCCAAGTAAATATGTACGGTAGCGCAATACGTATGTACAGTAGCTCGGTGTTCTCCCATTTTCTTTTTCTCTGTTTCTTCTATAAAGAAAGAGAAAATGAGAAAAATAAGAGGAGAGTGAGGGCAGGTCAGGGAGTGAGGATGATGGAAGAGTCTCCCTGAGTCCCCAGATGCAGAAGAGAATACACGGTTTTCAAACACTCCAGATAATAGATTGTCTTTCTCTGATTTGATGGTCACAAGTGCCGCTCATTCCAGTTCAATGGGCCATCAAGCAGCAGCCACAGCAGATGTTCATTACTGCTTTTGAGTAAGGGATATTCCACTGCACAGCATCTCTCCTCATTCATAACAAATGGGTATCTCATTGTTGAATTTGGAGACAGTCCATTATTGTTGCTGGAGGCTCCAGGACTAGGCCCTGCCCTCCAGGTCAGATCACCAGAATTTCAGTCTCTCATAATAGAAACAAGTTGGTGGTTCAATTTCTCCTAACCACTTCATTATAACTTCAATTTCTTCTTCAAGTAGTGTCCCTATTAGTGCTCCATTCCAGGTGCGCATGCGCCTCTCGAGCCCTTGATTGGCGATTTCTAGCTAGTTGTGCCTGTTCATCCCACGCATGTGCCCTATGCCTCCTCGTGGCAGACTCTGAGGCTATAGAGGAGGGTGTGGAAGAACAACCTCAGTTCTTTCTCTACAGCCTCGGCCTGAGACACAACACTAGTGTGTCTGCCTAGAGCATACGTGGCCTTTCTCTTTACTTTTTCTATTAAAGTTAGTTTAGTGTTGTTGTTAGTGTTAGTATATTTAGTTTAGGTGAGAGGACTGTTTTCTCTCTTCCTCAGGGAGACTTGTCTTCTCTTAGGGGGTGTGCCTGGTTTGCCAGGCTTCAAATGTTGTCTCTCCTGCCGGGAGGCTATGCCAGTGAGCGATGGAGACTCCAAGTGGCTCTGTTGTCTGGAAGAGTCCCATATTTCCCAGAAGTGCTCCTTTTGATTAGTCCTTAAGTCCAGGGCTAGGAAGAACAGGGAGATAAGGCTCAGACTTATTGGCAATGGAGCGTTCCCTGCAATTGCCCTCTGAGCCAGGTCAAGAGATCACATCCAGATTTCAGCAGCTTACCTTACAGGCATCCATGACTACAAATGGGAGCTGGACCCGCAGGTCCCCCAGGACATATTCCGGAGATGGGGACAGCCAGAGATTGATCTTTATGCCAACTCCGAGAACAGGAAGTATTCTCTCTTCTGTTTAAGGGGAGGTCTGGATCCTTGCTCCCTGGGGGACACCCTCCTTGTTCCATGGAAGAGTCGTCTGTTCTATGCCTTTTCTCTGATGCCCCTAATTCCAAGGTTGATGAACAGGATCAGGCAGTCCAAGGCCAGAGTTATTTTCATAGTACCTACCTGACTGAGACAACCTTGGTACCATTACCTGCTTTTAGCTCCGAGTACAGCCACTGATCAAGCTCCCGACAGTTCCCCATCTCCTGTCTCAGGATGTGGGTCACGCGATTCAGCCCAACCTGGTGGTTCTACATCTCAGAGCCTGACTCCTGAAGGTTCTCATAAATAGAGATTTCCTGCTCCAGAGCGGTGCAGCAGCTGTTATTACACAGCATGACATCTGCCTTCACTGCTTACCTGCAGAAACAGAAGAGATTTGTCCACTGGTGCGGTTGCTACCTCTGGTCTGAGTTGGTTCCCCTTTCCTTCATCATGGATTACGTGTTGGATCTGAAGACATCCAGATTATTCATCAACTCAGTCAAGGTTCACCTGGCTGGCGTACCAGCCTTCCATCCCCCGATGGAGGGATTCTCCATTTTTGCTCACCCGTATCATCCAGATTTATTAAGGGTCTGCATAATCTCTTCCCCCACAATAGAGATATGTAGAGTTGCTACCTGATCTTCAATCCATATATTTTCAGAGCATTACACCCCACTCCATGCCATCAAATACGATGTAGCACTCGGCTCTGTGATACTATCTTCAGTTCTAGGTCCTGTTCCAAAGGCAAACCCCCCTCCCCCCCGCGCCGCCTTTTCCTCCTTCTGGGGATATTGCTCAGAAGTCACAGAGCCACTACTCAAAGAAAAAAGGAAATGTTACTCAACCTGTGCAGTAACTGTAGTTCTTTGAGGTATGTGGGTTCTTCATTACCTGCCCTCCTTTCTCTGTGCTTCAGTCATTCTTTAGATGATGACAGAGTAGAAAAAGAACTGAGTGTAGTTCGCCCATGCACCCCTATATAAGCTTGGTGTCTGCCACGAGGCGGGACAGAGTGAGAGTATGTGCTGAACAGGGACTGCTAGCTAGAAATCTCCAACCGGGGGCTCAGGAGGCACATGCAGTGCACACAGAGGGACACATCTTGAAAAAATCCAGTTACTGCACAGGTGAGTAACATTTCCCTTTATTCATTTCTATGCGGTAGTGACTTCATTTCAGCTTCTAATTCTGCTCTTCCTCTCCTCAGCTGAGGAGTCACTGGAGCATTAAGGCTGTAATCTTTTGATTCCTTCAGTACTGCACCCATCTCCCTCTGCCCCTCCCCTAGTCATTGAGCAAAGTTCAAGAGCTTTTCAGGAACAAAGACTGCTTTAGCCAAATTCAAGTTATTGGGCTCGATAAAGGGGTAACTGGGTGAAAATTAATGGCCTGTGATACACAGGAGGTCAGACTAGATGATCTAATGGTCCCTTCTGGCATTAAACTCTGAGACACTATCAGTGAAAACACACACGACTCTCCCAGGAGTGGAAGCCAATTAGTGGTTTGCAGGGAACTCAATAATAAAAATTTAAAAAATCTTTGCCTTCAAGAATGGTAGGTACTGTACAGGGTAAGGAAAGACTATTTGGTGGCAAGCAAGTGGTTTGTTTTCTAAGGATATGAATCTTGCTTTGAGTGTGAGATGTCTGAGGTTCACATTCTGATTGAATTCTTGCAGCCATGTGCAAAATATTTTTTCTTGGCTAACCCTACTGCAGTTTTATAGGGGGGAAGTATGGTGGAATGTACCCCTGGATTCACACCCTGCACCTGATGTAATATTCTTTGTACAGGGCATGCCTTGTGATGTATCTTTTGAAAATTCATAACTTGCTGATCAGTAATATCATGGTAAAATGCAGGTAGCAACATTATATGTAAATTTATTAACATAATCTGAAATCATGACTGAAATGCATTTCCCAGATAAGTTTCAGGAGTAGCTAAAACAGTTTCTCAAAGACAAAAGGCAAGCTGATGCCCCATCTAGGTGTCAACAAAGCTGATGGGCCACCACCTATCAAGTGGCCATTCTTTGGCAAGGAAGGGGACAGGGACAAAGAGATCTGCATCTTAGCAAAGAAACAGCATGAGGTCTCCTTCCTCCACCAGATTGCCTGTCTCTTGGTTCTCAGCTGGAAATGCTTTTCAAAGAGGGACTGACACTATAAAAAGAAGGGGTAAATATCCCAAGACACCTCTCCCTCCCTCCCTTTCCACCTCACTCTTTGCACCTTAGAAGACAAAAGAAGCAGCTGTTGGACTATGGGGGAGCAGTCCTGACTGCTTGTTTCTTGTGACCATATCTGACTCTAATGTCTCATTACTTGTACTCAATTAGTTAGTACATTTGTTTTGATGTTTTATCAAGTTAATGTGACTGGGTAACTCCATGTAAGGTCCCTTAAAGGAATAATGGACTTAATATATTTGAACTGTCCAGGAGCGGGCTGGAGGTTAATGCTGCAGTGCATTATAATGGGCAGTTGGAAGTTGAAGCCTCAATTGCCAAAACTTTAAACAAAATCATTAGTATAATTTCTACTGTTCAGCTGCACTGTAGGTTAGTTGCAAGAGCTTTATGGTGTGGGGAGAGTGTTCCTGTATGCATAGATACTGTTGTGGAGGAGGAGGGATAGTTCTGAATGTCACCAAGGCATAGGCGCCGACTCCGTGGGTGCTCTGGGGTTGGAGCACCCACAGGAAAAAAAATAGTGGGTGCTCACCACCCACCAGTGGCCCCGCTGATTAGCTCCTTCCCCTTCCTCCCGCTCGGGGGAGGGGCCAGAACAGAGGTATTGTGGGAAGAGGTGGGGTAGGGCCTTGAGAGAAGGGGTGGAGGGGGGCAGGCCTGGGGCGGAGCCGGGTGGCAAGCAGCCCCCCCAAAATTGACAGAGTCAGTGCCTCTGCACCATGGCTGTCAGATGAGGAAAAATTCTCCTGGAATTGGATGATTTTCTAACCCAGCAGACCCAATAAGGGGTGCTGGCATAAGGTTGAGAGTGCTGAAGGTGTTCTGTGGGCAGTTTAATGTTTTTATAATTTATGTCAGGGGCACCTGGAGCCTTGAATGGATGCCCCTTTTAATTTTGTGTATAAATTTAAATAAAATCAAAGTGGGGACAGACTTTGTACATGATTCTGAGGCACACAAGAATGTGCTGTATGACCGCTGTGATACCAGAATCTAGATGCTTTTTTTACCAAAGGTGAACTCCTCTTTCCATGCGTTGCAGAAAATTGTCTTCCCATCTTTCTCCCCCTGACCTACAACTTAGGCTATGGCATAATCTAGATGCTCCTAGAGCACTAAAAATATACTTCATGAGCATCAAATTAACAAGGAGGTCAGGCTCTTTGTCTCCTTCCACCAGAAGTGCTAAAAATGGACTTTGGACGATCAAATTATGCATCACAGAGGCATACAATGCATCATATGAACCTTTTCCTGATGGAATCAAGGTGTACTCCACAAGGTCTTTGGTGACATCATGAACAGAAAAAGGTTTTGCTTCCACTGAGGAAATCTGCAGGGCAGCAACAAGGTCCCCTGTTAACACCTTTGTTATACACTAGAATGTGGACATGCTATCCTCTGCAGAGGCCTCCTTCAGAAGGAACGTGTTGCATGCATTGGTCCACAAACAGCTTGCCAGTTTGATACTTAATTTCAGGGGGAAACTTTCCCTATCTCAGTCTATTTCTGTTCACTGGTTGCTCCTTCCCATACACCTCAGAATTGTGGAGATGGTGGGGCTGCAGAATGGGAAATTTCTTAACAGAGCATTTCCTTTCTGTTAGCAGCGTCTTCCACATTTCTCCCTTTCCCACATGGCTTCTTAGCCAAGGGACAAAATTTAATTTTTATATTTACAGTTTGTGGGCTGCTATACATAGTTTACTGGTTGGCTTTGAAGTTGTTGCATGTTATATTCTCAGAGTTTGTACACAATATTGGAATGAATTGTCTGGTGGCAAGCCAGAGAAGGGGCATGGCCCGCACAGACTATGTTACAATATTGAACTGCCTCCAGAACTGCAGAGAGGAGCCCATATATCTCCGAATTGTGAGAGACAGATAACAGAAAAGAAATTATCAGGGAAGAAATTTCCCATTCATTTAGTTTTGAGATGCACACATTGTTGGATATATTTCTCTTCTGTTTTCTAATACTCCTAAGTATTAAAGATTTGGGATAGGTTAGACTGATGGCACATCATAATTTTACAGAGTTACTGAGTAAGATTTAGTAAGATAACCAGTATGTTAATTGACAAAATGGATTTATGGTAAAATATGGTATTGTAATATTTCACAATCTTGTAAATAAAAAAAACCATGCTGATTATTGCACACTTATTATGTGGCAATTTTATTCCAACACATTCAAACCTTTACTGTATGGGAATTCATTTTTATGTAGGATTTCTGAATATTTATGTTAAGGAACTGTTTCAGATGTATGTTGCATTTATTTTGCCATGGCACTTAAATAATATCCTTAGAAAAATCCCTATATTTTATTGTTCTTCTGACATAATTATTACTTTATTTTTCCCTGGAAGCTAAGCGAAGCCAGTCTATCAGCAACTGTGTTCATCTTTATGAGGCTTTGCCAGCCACTAAAAGTGTACCTCTTCTGCTTCACACTGTGAGCTCTCTCTTACCTGGTATCTCTTACACTTCTTGCTCTCACAGACTTTCAGGTACTGTACTTAAAGCCATCTTGTATCTAAATGTTCTTTATATTTTTTAAACTGCTGTTGCTGGCTTTTTCTGTCTCCTTAATTATTCTAGTGCGTTAGTATGGTTTACACTGCACTCTCTGTCTCTCCTTATCTTACAATTAATCAGTAACAACTTCTGTTGTTAAAGCAGCATTTTGTAGTCCTTGGGAGATATTTCCTCTTTAATCATAAGGTTATCTCATGTTCACTATCAAATTTTGTTTGGATGGTAAGTACTGATATTTAAATAATTCTAGTGATTTTTATTTTTGGGTCACTGGAACTGTACTTACTGTCAAAATGGGGCACCATTTTGAGGAAGAGGAGAACAAAACCTTTTAAAATATTTCTTTTTTGGAGTAGTTTCAGGGAAAATATTCCTAAAACTATTTGAATGATGCTTCAAAACAAATCATGCTGGAAAAATCCAGCCAGCCATGGTTTTTCGACAATAAATCCCATTCACTATCAATCTAACAATGAGGTCACACAAGTTAATGCTAATTGTAAATGTTTGCCTCTAAAGACATTTTCCTGGGGATCCTGATTTCAGAAACAAAAAAACTTTCTATCTATGCTTCTTATTACCAAAAAATTATTTAAACAGACAAGGCTTAGATAGTATCATTTTCTGTTTTTGTTCAGACGTTTGCGGCCTCACAAACTATTCTATTTTATACACTTAAACATTAAGGATTTATCTTGACCTACAGTTTGTCTTCCTTTGTAACTAAATTAAAATGTATCTGAATTTAATTGCCTTCCCATTAATTATATAGACTGGCTGAGTCAGGTAATATCTTGTATTAGATGAACTTTTGTTGTTGAAAGATACAAGCTTGACCACTCCATTGAACTAAAAATAGACCCATTAAGTTAGTGCTGGAGACCTAAGCTTTATTTTAAATAAAAATGTAAATTCTTGCTTTTGAGAGGCCTCGGCATGTAAAGCAACTAATAGAGTTTTATCAATGTGAAATTTAGGATATTTTCCATTAAAATTGAAGTGAATCAGGCAATTCATTTATAAACGAACACACTCAAAGGTGGGGTGGTCAACGGAGAGTGTGGAGAGGGGAATGTCTTCCTTTTTTGCTGGTCCCCACCACAATCCCCTGCTAGCCCCACTGCTCCCTTCTGCAGACTGCCTTTGGTGTTCACTTCATGTAGACTTTAGGAGATGTGCAGGAGGTAGGCATGGAGAGGGGCAGCAGAACAAAGGTGCCAACAGACAAAGATTTGAAAGGCATAGTGGAGGAGTAGGGAAGGGTAGGGGGAGTGGAGAAGAGTTGTGTTGAATTCTCAGGGATGGCCTTGAATTGTTCCTCAGTGAGTTGAAAGCTTATGGAAAGTTCAGTGTACCTTATATGCTTGTTATGTAATATTGTTTGAAGAAACCAGAGCTTGGAATCAATGGTGTAATCTGTATTTGTCTGAACTAAGATTCTGAGTAGGGTTTTCAAGGCTCCCAAGGAATTGCCCTAGCAAGAGACCAAAACGTTTTTAAGAGGAGAGGAAGTGTGCATATGTGAATCATTGGATACTTGTTCTGATGAGTCAGTTTTGATAGGATATGTTTGCTATCCCGTTGGGATATTTTCTAGGAAGGAGCTGGATGCTAGCTTAGGCAGGGAGGCAGGGAGCATTAACTAGCATCACTGCCAGGCCTGTCACTACCACCACAACCATATGCTAGGACCCATGACTTTTCAAAAAGAATCATCTCCACAATTGTGTTCTGACTAACTCCTGAGATATGAACCTAAGGTTCCTGCTGTCACTCCTTTGCTTGTGTGTTGTTTTCCCTTTTTCCCCACTTGACTCCTCATATGTCTCTCTTCTCTTTATCTGTTTGACTTCAGTTAATGAGACTTCAGCTTAACCTGCCAGGACAAGTCAAACTATTCAATCTTTTGCTGTGTCCAGAGAGGCAAGATAAAGTGATACCATAGTTCAATTCTGGTAGTTGTTTGCCAGATCCTGAAGAGGCTAATAAGGTTGTGTGCTACTCATGTTACTTTTCCAGCAAATGAATTACAGCTGTAGACAGAGACAGATGCTGAATTTTGCTGTGTTTGCTATCCTTTTCTTTCTCCACCTTTGTGTGCTTGTCTTGTTCTATCTTATGAAGAAACATGATCAGACTTTAACACCTAAATCCAAGAGCTAACACTTAAAACTGAGTCTCCATTTTTCCCAACAAGCATATTTGATATCATCTAAGAAACTGTCAAGAAGGAGGTTTTGCTGTCTTATAAAGAGAGAAGGAATGAGAGAGAGTATGTTAAAGTTATGGTTTACATAATTTTTAAAAATGCTTTAAATCTCTAAACTTTTTTCTTTTTGTATATTTAATATATATTGAACAGACTTTCTGAAATTGGTAATGCAAAACAAATTTCCTGGCAACATAAACCTGAACCAAGTTAGTGTTGTCGTTGAGGCAGTTAAATAAATAACAAATAGGTAACTTAAATTTTTTAACATGCTAAAAACCCTATCCAGTCCCCACCACAGCAGATAGTATTGCTCATACTTAACTAACCCTGCTAATAGCCTTGGGACACTTGCTGAGGATTTTCCAACATGCCTTAGTAGTCTTATAGAGGGGTCCAACCCTTCATAAGCCTTAATAGGTTAATTGGGATCTCTTAATGATTCTGGTGGGGGAGGATAGTTTTATTAGGTTTGGCAGATTTTCATGGCCCTCAGGGTCACAAGCCCCCTGATGAACCTAAATAGAACTGTCCAAAGACTGACTATCTTATTAGGCCTGTCAGGTGACTAATGATTCAGATTTTGCTCATCAAGAAAGAACAAGTTTTCTAAGGTTAGGAAGGATTGATTGGACACCGAAAAGGAATCTATGGCTCATATTGGATATTTTTAAGCTCTGCCCACCTATCTCATAAGGCTAATAACAGAACCTCACATTCCTTATACCACCTGCATGTAGGGAGTTTAGGGAAGGGGGAGGGGTATAAATTTGCTAATACCTGCAGAGTGGACCTCCTGTGCACCTCCTAAGGTGTGCAGGTATTGCTCTTATGGATGTGAGACGATCCACTGGAAGGACAGGGATCCCCCTCCCCCTCCTCAGTGTGCTGCTCCTTATATCTCCTATTCTTCTCCCAACTTACAAATCTCATAAGGTCCCCAGGAAAGGATCCAGCTTTCTGTGCACATTCTAAGGAATGCAGGAAAGGTGATCCCCTCCTGTATGTGTAAGGAGGCACCTAAGTCTGAGTTGCAACATGGGAACAAACCAATGGTCTATTTAGTTCAGTGTCCAGTCTGTGCCAGCGGTGAATGCTGGATGATTGAGGAAGGCATAACTAGGTGAATAGGCTATGAGGGAGTCAGTAGGAATGGGGAGTGTTCTGCCCCTAGATTTTACTGTTATTGTTATGAATGTCTAATACTGCTTGAGACTTACTAATCTGTTTTTCTGAATCAAATCCCTTAGAAGTGAGTCCCGTTGGATAGTTATGCAAGGTGTTTATTAAACATATATATATATATATATATATATGTTGACTTAAAAAGTCAACAAATTCAAAATGTATATAAGAATATATATATTCTTTTTATCCATTTTGAATTTGTTGACTTTTTAAGTTTCCATTTCTTCCTTTATTATGGGAAAAGTAAATGGGAACACCAAATTAGTCTTCTCTATACTGTTCATTAATTTATATATCTTCTCTCACCCTTTTCCTTTCTAGACTAAAAAGTCTTAGTCTTTTTAATCTCTCTCCATGTGACACCTCCCCCCTCCTCCCCCGGCCCTCAACACCCACTCTATGACTCTAATAATTTGAGTTTCCCTTCTCTGAACCTCTTCCTAATTCTGCTGCTGGAATACATTTTTTAATGAATTTCTTTTCAGTTGTGGAGAGCATTTGGTAACTAAAATTGAATTTTTTCATTTTATTCTTATAATTTCTATGTGTTTTAAATATTTAGCTTGTTCATCTTTTCACCTGACTTTGCTATGTTAGTGTGCAGTAAATGTGCAAAGACTTTTAGAATCCTTGTAACACATTTTATTTTAATTGAAATCTGCAGAAGTTGAAGAAGCTCAGCAATCAGAAAATACAACAGGAGCAGAGTCTAGTGGCCTCTTTGCAGACCAGGACCAACAACTAACTCGAAGCAGTAGCACTTCAGACGTTACAGACCAATTTAGTTCTGATTTTTTTCAAGGTAAATTTTGTGACATACAGTAGCTATACAGTATTAAGCTGCCTTTGAATCTCATTAAACTACATTTGTGAATTGGAAGGAAAAATGTCCCATTGCTATTTTATGAATGTATATTTATGCCATAATGTCTGTTCATTTAAGCTATGGTACAATAAATCCTGTTATTCAGTGTTCCAAACCCTGTTTTTTAAATAACAAATTTAAATGTAACACAAACATGCTCCTAAAATAATACCTCTGAATATCTCCATCCACCCACGCATTGAGGATGTTCAATAGTATAAGTATCTCACTTAAAAAGTTAGTTTTAACCCTTTGAAGGTGCATTAAAAATGGCCAAGGAAAGTATATTTAACCTTAGTCTTTGGCTACATTAGAAAAATTAGGACTTAATTTACCAGTGCAGCTTCTAATTCAGCATCACTGGATGCTGTAGTGTAGGTAAGAGCCATTTATTTTTACCATCATGCTTTAAAAACAAGTTCTGCTTTACATAATTAAAATGTAATTTATCTCTTGCAAAAAAGTAGTGCTATGATTGTATTTTTCTGTACTGGAGTACTTGGTAGTGTTAATTAATTTGAACTCTTAACAGGGTTAGATGACTTGGTGAACACATTAGAATACTACAGTTTCCACTCCTTGTGCAACCACTGATGAACTGCAAGTCCTAATTTTCCAGTATAGCTGTAAGCTTAGAGTGGTCACCAATAAAACATTAACACTTCCTGCTCATAAGTAATTCTTTTTGCACATACTCCCCATTGTAGAGGAATACAGTGGTAACATTAATTACGTGCAGGTGGTAAACTTAATGAGCTGACCAGTTTTCAAAATAGCTTCAGTGAACTCTCGCTGTTCCCTAGTGTGGACAAGAGCATTCATAAAAACTTCCTGTTTATAATGTTTTGTTTATAGGAGAATATGTTGCAACCTTCCATGTGAGTTAGTTACAGGCGCTTTATACTATGGCAGGTCTACACTTAAAACGCTGCATTGGTTAGGTCCCTGCCGACATAGGGCTGTCTACACTGGTAGTTAGGTCAGCGGATTATTCGTACCCCTGAGCAACGTAACTGTATAGTGTAGACCAGGGCTTTGAGTACCTTACCAATGATTGAAAGACAGCTATCATTGGCTAGTAATTTACCTATATAGTTTTAGAGATGTTTCCTCCAGGGTTTATCTGCTGTGATGCTGACTATACTCTTGGCTACATCCATTTGCCTGCCATTCATCTAAGAAGTATAGGGAACAGTCAAGCAAACTTTCTTATCTGCCTTATTGAAGGGCCTCATAAATGGACACTGAGCAGTTTAGTGAGATATTTGATTTCATTGTATAATTGATTTGCCATTAGCACGTAGCCTGATAATATTTTACCTGCTATGCCCCAGAAAGGAAGTACCAGCAGACAGGTCACATTAGTGGAAAGGTGTTGGGAATCTTGAGTGTCCATTCTATGTGCTCTATCTGTTCTGTGGGAAATATAACTTCATTTTCCAGCTCTATTGTTCCAACACTTTTCACAAGCACTAAATTCTCTTTGACAAATGTCTCGTTTTTAGTTAAGTTGTAAAAAATCAATTTGGCTTTAGGCAGTTGTCATTTGGAAGTGTAGAATATCATCTTTGTTAAAGCAGGACTTGTCTCTCAATGAAAGCCACTGAAAATATCTGTGATTGGTGTGTAATTTGTCATTTCCAGAATCTAGCACTGCGTTTACATTTCACACACCACAACTAAAGATTTTAGTTGTATTCTCATAACGGCAGTTTTTTACACTATTTATGAGGGAATTATCCACATAATTGAATGCTTTCATGATATAAATGATTCCACAACAATTCTACACTATCATATGAGAATGTCATATTCAATCACTTCTCTGTAAATATTAGAATGATGAAAAAGATGCACTTATTTAGTGCTGTTTTGAATCGTTTTAGAATTAGCCCACAGACTCCATTTCCGTAACTGTCTGTATTTCTTGTCTCATTTGTTTACTTTTTAAAATTTTGATTATGCAGATAAAAAGACTGAGAGTTCGCAGAATTTAAATTGTTCGGATTCCAAATCCATTCAAGACAAGAAGGGATATATGAAGAAAGAAAATGAAGCCGAACATGTAAGGCAAAATTGATAGGCTCTGATCCAAGTTCTAATATTTGACAAGGTCCTAAGAACTTTTCATTTCTAATTATTAATATAAATTTTTAGAAAGGATAACAACTGAAATTTTAAGTTTGTGGATCCCATTAATGATATAGAAATTGGAATAAAACTGTAGCTGTTAATAGCAAGTATTTTGAATATTCTGCATCTTCTAATACTATAAGGCTGTAACACTCGTTTATGGAAATACTATAATGAAGATTACATAAAGCAACAGATAAAGACTATGTATACGTGTGTGTGTGTGTGTGTGTATGTGTGTATATATATATATAAATAAACACAGAGTTCATAACTGTCATATAAATAAAATATATTCATTACCGAATTGCATAGTACTTAAACAAATGTTTGATAGTTCATGAAGTGTTCAGAGAAATGCCTTTCTCAGCACAATTTGCACCATCGGCCATTTATTTCAAAACTTTGTCTATGTCAGCATTCTGACTGACAGGTTTTTTAAATTTTTCATGTTACTTTTGAATAAACAGCAGAAATAATTGATGATTGAAACTGGTGATACTGTTAGAAGTGCAATGCAATATCAGATTGATGACTGTAGTTTGAAACTCTGGTTTGGTCCACTGCTCTTAAGTGGGTGTAATCTAAAAGCAACATTGGGACTACACACTTGGCTCGAACAGAGGGGGAACACTATGTATTGCTCTGCTGCAGTTTCTTTACCCAATTCAGGCAAAGACAATGGGGGTGGGAGTAAGAGATTAACCCTCCTCCCCCCTTTTTATGTTGTTGACATGCTGGTCAAAATTTTTACTACCTCCTGATAATGCTGCCATCAATATCACACTTCCCACTTCCTTTGCAAGTTGATATTGAGGTTGTGGCCATATTTATTGCATAAATAACTGAAAATATTATGTGAACCAGTGCACAGCTCAAAAATTACTACATGCTGGATTTCTCTGACCACTGCTCAACATGAACCTGATTTGTCGGGGAAAACAAAACTGTATGCAGTCTTCCAAACAGTGCAAGCAGCTGCATATGCCTGAGGATTGATTGCCAATTCCTTCCCCACAAAAATCAGCTGTGGGGCCACAAGTTCCAGAAAGACAACCTCTGCAAATGAATTCATTGCCTCCTGCATGGCAGTGCTTCGGCCTGAGAAACCAAGTAGGGTGAAAAGTTGGTCATAAGGCCTGACCAATGTATCAAGAACCCTTAAGTTCTTTTGACATCTAGGTCATCTTTCCTTTTTAAAAAATTAAGAATATTAATTGCAAATAAAAAAAATAAAACAGACCTCCCCCTACCCCCCCGTATTGATGTAAAATTTTAACTGATAAGTTTTTAACACCCATATAATCTAGGAAATTTAGAGTTAAAGTTTCCACAGCAACTAACTCTAGTAACATGCTCCTACTGTATGCCTTATGTGATATGGTCTTTTATTAATAGAATTATAGAAATGTAGGACTGGAAGGGACTTCAGTAGGCCATCTGGTCCAGTCCCCTGCACTGAGGCAGGACTAACTCTGAATAAGTCAGAGTTAGTTTTCAGTGATACTTATGTATAAATGTATATGCATCTTAATAGAGGAAAATATTCTAACATCTTATGGGATATATTTTTCAAATTAACCATAAATGAATTGAGAGGAATTCAATTTTATATTTTTTCTGAAGGTTTTAATACGAAGGAGCAGCAGTCCAGCTGAATTAGATTTGAAAGCAGACTTGCAGCAGTCACATGGAAATCATAGAGAAAGAGAAATGAGTGAGTTCCAGGAAACCAAATTATTTTTCTAAGGAGTAGTAGTTTGTGGTGGCATGTACTAATTTGACTAATCACATATATAATATTGGTTACTTTTAACCATGGTTTTGAAAATAAGATTTTTTTTTTTATTGTAGAACATTGCTTATGACACTTAGTAATTCCTGTTTACTTTAGGTGAAAGTGTTAGCAGTGACACGTTCATTGGCTACAATAATGAAGTAGAGATTACCCTGGTCCCCTGGCAAACATGTGAAGAAGAACATGAAGTTAATATACCAACAGATGTTTGTGTAGATGCAGATGCTCGTCACTGGCTGCAGCTTAGTCCTTCCGATGCTGCAAATTTAACAGGTACCTACGTTCAAGAAAATGCAATAGATATTGTAGATTTTTGTCACAAAACGGTAAAACTTACACATGCTAGTTTATACAACTCAATTTGCATGCACTTTTTTGCTTTTTAAAAGTGTTTGTTTTAAAGTAGATGAGAATTATTTGACATTAAATGTAACCCTAATGTCATAGTTCATCTTTTAAGATAAAATATTGTAAAATCGTAGTAATGCTTTGTTTTCTTAATTTTGAATAATATTAATAACACTGTGTACTGCACTAGTGTCTAGAAAGTTAACCCTTCCTCAGAGAATGTGTTAACACTCCTCTTACACTTCATCACAATGATGTATCGGTTTGATTCCCTAGGCCAAATGTTGCACAACAAAATACACACAGACACACACGAAAATGGAAGACCATGAAACACACCGAGCAAATGTATACTGAATGTTATTAAATGAGGGACAATTCTGGAAAAACATGATAGTGGAAAGAATGTCAGACATCACTAGTATCTCAAAGGGAAGGACATCTCCAAGATCCTTGTTTGTCCTCTGATTATCTTTCATCTTGAGATTTGGTAGTGACATAAGTAATTAGATATTTAGAAAGTGGAGAAAGAGATCTGTAGTCACAAGAATATCATGTAAGGGTTAAGAAACTGGGTCTACTAGAGTTAAAATTGGCAGTAGAACTTAATATCCTACTATTTAATTACACTAGATACCATTTTAGAATCATAGGAATGTAGGGTTGGAAGGGATTTTGAGAAATCATTAAATCCAGGTCCCCGCACTGAGGGAAGGACCAAGTAAACCTAAACCATCCCTGACAGGTTGTCCAACCTGCTCTTAAAAACCTCCAATGATGGGGATTCCTCCGCTTCCCTGGGAAGCCTGTTCCACAGGTTAACTATCCTTATAGTTAGAAAGCTTTTCCTATTATCTAACCTAAATGTCACTTGCTACAGCTTAAGCCCATTACTTCTCATCCTAGCTTCAGTGGACACAGGGAATAATTGATGATATCACTGAGACACTTTTGAAAATCCTGTACTTAGTTAATATCTCTTCCAGCCTCCCAACTCTTGAAATGTATCATATTTTAATGAGAAGCAACTAATACCTTTATGAAGATTTAAGAGACAGGTTGTCTGTACACAAGGGCAGGTATTTGGCTCAACCTTGTAAGTGTAGCTTTGGAGATTAAAGAGCAAAGTTCTGATGGCCTATGATTGATAATTGGTATAAAAATAGAAGACTGAAATGGTAGTTAACTTCTGTTTCATATGGAAAGCAGTAAGGGGGCAAAACTAAAGACATGTCAAGTACCTATACAAAGTTCCTTCCAAAGGTTATCAAAGAATATAGTGGTATTGACTATATTCTCGTGCTTTTGTTCCTTGCTTTTCATTTTCTATCTCTTGTTTCCTTCAGATAGAAACTTCATTACCACTTTACTTTCATAGAGTGCATTTATTGGAGATTAGAAAGATACTACAGGTCTGTCTCATCTTACGCGGGGGTTCTGTTCCGTGGTTAGCGCGTAAAGCGAAAACCGCGTGTAGTCAAAATTACATTGAGTTCAATGGCGGGCGGAATCCCCTGCACTACAGGTACAGTATTAAAATTTTTATTTTTCTTTTTTTTTTTTTTTTGCTGACCACGTAAAGCTGAAATCGCGCATGCTAAATGCGCGTAAGATGTGACAGACCTGTATAAGTAAATAAGGGGGGAAATCCCATTTACTAGCCATGATTCAGGAAGAAAGAATGTGCTATTCTTCAGTTGCTGTTCTTTCCTTATGACAATGATTTTCCCAAGATTAAACATTTGGAATCCATGTCTCCAAGCTTTAGCTTTGAATGCTGAATCAGAAATGGGAATTGCAGACTCCCTTTATTAAAAGATTTAGAAAGTCAGACTGAAGATAATGGTAAATTGTAATTCAGTATTTATACTCTCTGAAACAACCACTCTATAGGTACAATCTTTGTCCAGTTGAAGTCAATAGTAAAACTCTTACTGATCTGGGGGGAGAGGGGTGGGCAGGATTTCACCCTCTATGTTGAAGTTTTTTGTATAGTATTGTGCATATGCTTTAATTATTTAGAAGTCTCCAGTGTCATTAGGAAATACATTAGAATATGGATCTAATGAAGGGAACCCCCTAAGAAAAGTCAGTTTGTTAGTAATTTTCCTTTACCCTTTTCATTTTAATTGTTGTAACTTTGACATATAGGATACAACATTTATGACTATGTATTGTATTCTTTTGGTGCTTTGTTCTTTGTAAAGGCTACCTTCCATCTAATTTTTAATAAGTGCATCATAGATTTTATTTCAGTAACTTAATCAGGTAACATAAGAATTTTTCTGGTAGGCTATTTTCTATGATGAGATATAGTTTCAGGGTTAGCTACTCCATTTATTCAATTATTCTTTGAAATACTACTAATATAATGAATAAGTGCACCCAGTTCAATAGTTCAGCTTGTCATCAGTACAAAGGGAGATTGTAATATAACATATGTTAAGGATTATTACCTATGTGAAGAAGACAAATTGCTAGCTTGCTTTCTATCCATAATACAAGAACTTTGCTCTTTGCATATGCAAAAGAAATCTAGTTTTATAAAATAATTTGATCAGTAACCTAGAGTAGAAAGGCAAATGTAGTAATAAGATTGTAATTACCTAACAGAATGAGTGTGCCTAACTGTATTTCACATGTTGAGAGAGTGTTAGTCATGTTAAATATTAATATCTTTCTTTCTTTCTTTTTTTGAAACCATTTTTAGATTTAGTGGGGCTCAGAAATTCCAAGGTTTAATTCTTTGAGTTAACTTCATTTTCTTCTGTCTGATGTAAAATATTTGAGTTCATGCAGAAAAGATGGATGATTTGGCCTTTCATATCCTTTGAGGGATTCAAGTTTCCTTGTCAATGCTGGAATACTTCTGTAGAGCTCCCTGAGACACCCCCTTTTCCTATGGCACCACAGCTCCCTCAGAACCTTTGAGGGTTTCACTGAGCAACCAGCATATGTTAATAATGCATCATAATTCTTGAGGGGATGATGCCACAGAGAGCATCCCGCTCCTAAACTCATTACCTCCCAATGTGCAGAGCACCTACTCTGTAGTGCACCTGCTTGAATGGCTTCTCTTGGACTGTGGAAAGAACAAGAGCATGCTGTGGAACTGTTGCCATTACTCCTTTGGAGTTTCCACTGTAAATACTCCTGTTTTAGCTCTCCTCTGTGCACTGTAGTGGAGGGGATAATGTAATGAATTTCAGTAGATGCAGTAAAATGATACATCTAACTGGAGCTCACTTATGGTTTTCAGTTTATATTTTGGGTATTCGCGTTAATTTTACTTAGTGTTTTCATTAATACCTGTTTCTTCAAAGATAAGTGTATTTGGTCTTGTGATTTAAAAGTTCTCTCAAGCTAAATTTACAGTTTGTTTGTAGAAGCCTCTAGTGCTGGTGTTGGATAAGAATTTGTAATCAGTTGTAATAAACCAATCAGAAAAGAGAAATAACATGAAAATAGGAAGGACAGCAAAAGTTATGCTAATTAAAGTTCATGCATGCATATTGTATGAGATTTTTGAGTGATCGCACATGGCCATTCCACTGTAGGCATGGGTGCTCCTCGTGCACAGAGGCCAGAGATTTTTTTCCCCTCAGCAGTACCCATCAGGTGGCTTGTCCACTTTGTGTTGCCACATGCTGCTGCGCGCTGGTATAACGGGGTGGGGCCACCCCCGACTCCCCTCAGTTCCTTCTTAACACCAGTGAGGGTGGTTGGAACCATCTGGGTCTTATTAACTCAAGTGCCTTCCTCTCTCATTGTAGATAGTTGCAGTTAGTTACGGTTGGTTAGTTTTTTGTTGTTGTTTTTTTTTTTAAGTAAGTTAGCATTAGGTTTCTGTGTTTGTATCCATTTGGACCGGTTTTCCTCTTTTGGTACTGTGCTCGGTACCAAAAGGATGCCTTGCTCCCCAGGATTAAGTCCTGTGAGACTGGGAGTGGCTGGGTCACTACAAAAAGTAATTTTCCCTCTGTTGATACTCACTCCTTCTTGTCAACTGTTGGGAATGGGTCACATCCACCCTGATTGAATTGGCCTCGTTAGCACTGACCCCCCACTTGGTAAGGCAACTCCCATCTTTTCATGTGCTGTATATTTATACCTGCCTACCGTATTTTTCACTCCAGGCATCTGATGAAGTGGGTTATTGCCCACGAATGCTTATGCCCAAATAAATTAGTTAGTCCCTAAGGTGCCACAAGGACTCCTCGTTGTTTTTGCTGATACAAACTAACACAGCTACCCCTCTGAAACCTACTCAACAAAGGTTCAGGGAATCCCACTTGTTCTTTCCTTGATGTTTTCTATAATTGGCTTCCATGTATGCCTACCTGCATTGTTTAATAACATAGTCATCTTAATTCCCAAACAATTGACGTTTTTTGTTACTTATTTAAATTCTCAAAGTATAAACATGGTGGAATTGTAGGTTTTTTTGCTAATTGAGAATGATTTAATTTATATCCAGAAAAATCTCCAAACTTCTCCATGATGATTTAAGTGGTAGAAATAGTTTTACATGGATTTCTTACTAATAATAGCATGTCATCCCCTTGCAGTGTAATCCCGGACATAGCCTTCTGCTTCTGCTAGTAAATGATAAGTGGGAATGGTGCTTAAGGGGAGATCCTACCTAGTGAAATAAGAAAAAAAATGAAATTGTAAGCATTTTGTATGTACCACCACTACAGGGCATGAATAAATCATTGTAATCAAATACCTAAACTTTGAACCCAGAGCAAATTATTTAGGAGACTCTAGATACTGCTGTTAAACCCTAACAAAAGCCTTCTCTAATTACATGACCATCAGTGACAACAAATTATTCTTTGTCTGTCATGTAATGTGCCATTATCTGTAGATACTACCCACTTCTTCTGTAGAATAATTAATGAAGCTCAGTTTCCCTTTTATTTTGCCTAATCTGTTAGCCATGATTTTAGTAAGTAGTAGTCTGTGTTTTAATAATGAAAACCATTATTTCACTGTTTTGAATCTTTTTGTGTTTTCTGAATGGGGAAGATGACACAGTACTTGGGGTATTAGGTAAATTTTATTTTTTCCTAACTAAATTAATTGTACTGGAGTCAAAATTTCCCATATTTGACTCCTAAACGTATAAAGAAAGCATTTGTTTGTTCCCATTATTAACTTACTGCATCTAAGGGAATGCATATGGCTAAATGTCTTTTTGATGTTTTATTTCTGAGTTTCAAATGCCAATCATGTTGGAATTAGAAAAGGAGAGACTGGATGAGGATACCTCACAATAGGAAGTTCAAGAGGCTATAAAAGGGCCAAAATTGGATGCATCTCCAGGAGAAAAGATGACTTGACAGGGCAATTTTACCAGTTATCTGTAGAAACATTCCTTGAGAAAGTTGTTGCTCTGAATATATACTTTGGATAATGAATGCTTAAATTCATAGCTCAGAACTTTTTTCATGACCGTTACTCCCTTGTTTTATATGATTGTTTGTGTTTTGTGGACCACAGATAGACTACTCATTGTATTTATAAATGATGGAAACCAATTTTTTTTATTCTATAGACAGTAGCGAGTTCCTTGCTGATGACTGCAGTATAATTGCTGGTGGAAACCTCATAGGTTGGCATCCTGATTCAGCTGCTGTGTTATGGAGAAGGATCTTGGGAATTCTTGGAGATGTGAACAATATCCAATCTCCTAAAATTCATGCCAAAGTTTTTGGGTATCTCTATGAACTATGGTACAAACTGGCAAAGGTATTGTTTTTAATGTGTGTTTTATTCTAATGCAAAGAGTGTGATTTTGTATTTGCTATAAAAATTAATTTATAGTATATTCTAATAAAAGTTTACTAAGCAGTAAAATACACTTTTTATTAGAATATTTAAGGAGTTTCAACTGCTCATGCTGGTTCTTTTAGTGATACTGTAATTTTAACAGTGAAGTAACCAATGAAGTGTGGTGTTTGGAGGGAAAGGTTGCATTGTAAATAAAGAAAAAGGATGTTTGAATTTCAGTAAAAACACCTAATAAGAGACAATTCTGTGTAGTAACAAAAAGGATTTAAATTAATATATTCTGAGATGGTAAAATAGTGAAATAGAAGCAATGAATTAAAAGTACAAAATAATTCACAAATGTTGGGAGTTAGTGTAAATTTCCACAATACACCCTTAAAATGATAATATTTGATTAGGATGGAGGAATACTACCACACACTTTTCTGTTGAATTTGAGTTCATTGGAAAGTGTGTGTGTGTGTGTGTGTGTGTGTGTGTGTGCGCGCACGCGCGCACGTGTGAGAGAGACAGAGGACAGCACTTCCAGTAGAAAGGCTGGGAAGTAATCATGTATTGTAAATAATACTCATTTTAATGTATTAAGTATTATTTTATTAATCCCCTCCCTTTTCTTTTTAAATTAGATAAGGGACAATCTTGCTATAAGTTTGGACAACCAGTCTACACCCTCTCCTCCTGTTTTAATTCCACCTGTCAGAATATTTGCATCATGGTTGTTCAAGGTAAATTAGTTTTAAATTCTGCGCAGAGTAGTATTTTGCTGCATGTCTATATTGAATCACTTAATAGCATTTTTACGGTGTTGCTTTCTGCAATCCTTATTGTTCTGGATGTATTAGAAAAATAATCAGTGTCCACCCTTTAGCTTTACTTTTGTCTAGAATAGCTAAGTGACTCTTGAGAATCCATATTTAGAATGTGACTTCAAAACATTTATTGACAAGCATACATACAGTTGGTTGCTGTATATTGCAAATTTTCTGGCTGGAGATACAGATTTGAACTATTTAGTAACTAGAAGAGATCTCTTAATAAAAATTCTCTGCTCTTTTCAGGCAACAACCTTGCCAAATGAATATAAAGAAGGCAAACTTCAAGCATACAGGTTGATCTGTGCTATGATGACTAGGCGCCAAGATGTTTTGCCAAATTCTGATTTCCTAGTGCATTTTTATCTCGTGATGCACATTGGCTTAACTAGTGAAGATCAGGTAAAAGCTTGACTTAAAATAATTTAATTGCATTTACTATATTTACTACTGCATTTACACATTTTTACTACATTGTTTTGATGGCAAAGCTTGAATTAGTAAATTTGAAGCTATGAAGTTGGAGGGAAATGGCTGTACCACAAACTACAATAAAGTATGGACTAGAAATGATTTATACTGTAGCCTAAACTATTCCTCTCCCTATCTGTGTATTGTATATTTACCTCCTTTTCTGTTCTCCCAAATTTTGTTCTCTCCAGCATGTAAACTTTCAAACTGCTGCTGGTTTGCTTGTTTCATGAGTAAGAATAATTCTTGTTTTTCGAGTCATGTCCCTGTGGGTGCTCCACTTCAGCTGTGCATCCACCTTTGATTGGAGAATTTTGGTAGCAATGCCCATTCAGCTTGCGCATGCACCCTGCGCATCCTTGTGCTCCATACAGAGGCAATGTAGGGCTGCATGGGCAAACTGCTCTCAATTTCTTCCCAATCTCCTCTTGCCAGAGATGGAATTTAGTATGCGCCTTTTTCCTCTTTTATTAGTATTCCTAGCATTATTAGTTCTTAGCAGCAGTAGTAGTGGTACGTTTAGTACCTTATAGCTTTTGGAATGTTTGTTCACATTTATTTCTTTTCTTTAAAAAAAAAAAAACATTTTTGTTTGTGTTTTCCCTTATTGAAGGGCCTAACAAACTTTCTTCTGTCTGGAATGTTGGACTCCTCAGGGTTTAAAATATGCCTCTCTTGTCAACAAGCAAACTCTGTCAGTGACGGGCAATCTCAGTGTATTAGTTGTTTGAGAGAGACTCCTATTCCCAGCAAATGCAAAATCTTCACTTCTTTTAAGGGAAGATCCTTTAAGAGCAGGGAAATAAAGTATTGGCTCTTAATTATGGAGCAGATCTTAAGACCGGTTTCTGTCCCGGGTGCAGAGAAACCCTTCTGTACAGAGCCCCTCTACTTCGGTCAGTGCCCTGTCAACGTCAAGAGCATGGTCATGAAAGCTTCCAAGGTGAAGATGGCATCGAAACCCTGGCCTCCGACATTGTCCACGAGAGAGGTACCGACAGCAGTGCAGGGTGTACCGAGAGCTTCCCACTCAAAGACTAAAGAGGGTAATAAGAGGAGCAAAACAGAGAGTTCCTCAAAGACGACATGGTTACTCGAGACTTCAGGCCCCAAGAGGAGTGCTAATGAGGCTCTGAGAACTTCAGCCACTGCGAAGCACTGTAAGATGTCAACTAAATCCCATATCACGGCAGTAAAGGACTCGATAATGAAGACGAATATGAGCAACAGAGCAGTTTCAATGGTATCTGTGATCCCCTCGATACTGACATCAGTGCCTTGAACAATGGCATCCAGAACATCATCAGTGCCTGTACCAAGTTCTGTTGTGCTCCCAGTACTGTAGGAATATTGGTACCCAAAAGACCTCATGGTACTGAATGAGCCTGAGTCTCCACAGCTTGTGACCTCCAGACATCTCTCGGTACCAAGGTCTGCTGGGTCACCAACTGCTCATGTTTCTATGAAGCTTGCCTCTTCCACAACTTCTGTTAGCCATGATGAGGGATTGTCAGCTACGATACAATATGTGGAGGAGCAGTCTGACTCAGACTCTAAATTTTCTGTTTAAGGCTTTCCAGGTTATTCCAGGAGACTTTATTTCTTGATACAGATGCAACAAAGGCAGGATAACAGACCCCTGGCTACTAACACTTGGGATGACCAACGTTGGATACCTCCCCCCATGCCTTATGATCCCTCTTATTGGCCTAATTGGGGTCCATGGGCAATGTACCACTAGCAGTTTCAGGGGACCCTGATTCAGTCCCATAAGGAACACAGAAGACCTTGTTCCCTGGCACTGTCCATCCCTCCTCTCCACTCTGAGCTAGAGGAGACCTTTGAGAAGCAAGAGGCAAGGGCAGCCAAGGAGGTTACCCTTTTACAAACATCTTGTCATCATCACCTCAAGAGGCAGTCATGACACCACTGCCATGATTAGCTGATGACTTCATGCAATTCCAGGACCTGATGAAGTGGGTCCCTTACACTCTGCAGATTCCCCTGGAAGAAATCCAGGAATCCCATCACAAGCTCCTGAACATATTGCACACTTCTACTTCAGTGCAGGTGGGACTGCCAGTTAACAAAGCCCTTCTTGAGCCAGCCAAGACCATCTGGCAAACTCCAGAAACACACACACCCTCCCTGCCACGTGTGCAAGTGGGCTGATTAAAAATATATACTATGTCCTGGGCATGGATTCTGAATTTTTATTTTCTCACCCAGCACCAAATTCTCTGGTCGTGGATACAGTAAATGAAAGGGGCAGGCAACATACCCCAAAAGCCTCACCTTATAATAAGTACTGGAAATATCTGGACCTTTTTGGTCATAAGAGCTACTCATTAGCAACGTTACAGCTCATGATAGCTAATCACCAGCACTGAGGTCATAATATGGCTGCCTGAACTACAAGAAGTTTAATGCTTTTATTGCCATTTTCCACAGGAACACCAAGAGCAGTTTAGCACCATAATAAAGGAGGATCAGCTTTTGGCAAAAGCATCACTGCAGGCTTCACTTGATGTGGTGGACACTTCAGCCAGGTCTGTTTCCACCACAGTACTGATGAAAAGAGCTTCCTGGCTTCAGCTGTCTGAAGTACAGTTGACGGTGGAAAGTTTACCTTTCGATGGCCACAAGTTCCTTATGGACTCCAAAGATGATTAGCTTTATACCCTAAGTGACTCTAGGGCAACACGTAGGTCTTTAGTGATATGCACACCTGCAAATAAGAGAAAATTTAGCAGGTCTCAGTTGACACAAAGATCCTGCCCTGTTCAGTTTTCCTCCTTCTATGGGCCACTGGCTAAGAGCTCGAGATTTTCAAAGAAGAAGCCTTAACGCTACATCGACTGCTTCATCCCAGACATCAGCATCATCTAAATACCACTTTTGATAGTTTGATTGAGACCAAACCACCCACTAACCAGCATTTCTCATCTGCATGACACAACCCCCACGCCTCAATTCGGGCACCACTTGTCTCTATTCCATCAAGCATGGGAAGCTTTAACATCGGACTCAGTGGGTAGGAGAATGGGCATTAAGAGGAATGATAGCATCATTGGTATTACCACTAACAGTCAGGTAGGCGATACTGGTAGTAGAATGGCTGTACCCAGTCGGGTGAGGAATGTGGGCAAAGCCAAGCATCAACAATTAAGATTTTTGTACACCAATGCAAGGAGCCTGGGTAACAAAATGGTGGGACTAGAACTATTGGTGCAGGAAATGAAACCAGATATTATAAGGATAACAGAGACATGGTGGAATAGTAGTCATGACTGGACTACAGGTATTGAACGGTATTTGTTCAGGAAAGACAGAAATAAAGGTGAAGGTGATGGAGTAACATTGTGTATTAATGATGAGGTAGACTGTAAAGAAATTAGAAGTGATGGAATGGGCCAATTCCAAATTAGAAGAGTCTGTGTGGGCCAAAATCACTTTGGGATAGAAAGCTACTAGAGGTTCCCCTGGACTAGTGCTTGGGGTATGCTACAGCCTCCTGGATCCTATTTGGATATAGATAGCTGTATCTTTAATGTTTTTACCTAAATAAATACTACAGGGAATTGTGTGATTATGGGAGACTTTAACTTCCCAGATATAGATTAGAGGACAAACGCTAGTAATAATAGTAGGGCCCAGATTTTCCTGGATGTGATAGCTGACAGATTTCTTCACCAAATAATCATTGAACCAACAAGAGGTGATGCCATTTTAGATTTGGTATTGGTGAGTAGTGAGGACCTCATAGAAGAACTGGTTGTAGGGGATAACCTTGGCTCAAGTAATCATGAGCCAATTCAGTTTAAACTAAATGGAAGGATAAACAAAAATAGATCTGCAACTAAGGTCCTTGATTTCAAAAGGGCTAACTTAAAAAAAATTAAGGGAATTAGCTAGGGAAGTGGACTGGACTGAAGAACTCAAGGATCTGAATGTGGAGGAGGCTTGGAATTACTTTTAGTCAAAGCTGCAGAATGTATCTGAAACCTGCATCCAAAGCAAGGGGGGGAAATTTGTAAGGAAGGGTTGCAGACCAGGCTGGATGAGCAAGCATCTCAAACAAGTGATTAAGAGAAAGCAGAAAGCCTACAAGGAATGGAAGATGGGATGGATCAGCAAGGAAAGCTACCTTTTGGAAGTCAGAAAGAGTAGGGATAAAGTGAGAACTGACAAAAGCCAAGCAGAGTTGGACCTTGCAAAGGGTATTAAAACCAGCAGTAAAAGGTTCTATATCCATATAAATAAAAAGAAAACAAGGAAAGAAGAAGTGGGGCTACTAAGCATACAACCTGGTTTACAAAAGCTAGATCTTGCCAGACCAACCCCCCATCTCTTCCTTTGCGAAGATAACTGATTTTTTAGACAAAGGAAATGCAGTGGATCTAATCAACTTGGGTTTCAGTAATGCATTTGATACAGTTCCACATGGGAAATGATTAGGTCAATTGGAGAATATGGGGATTAATATGAGAATTGAAAGGTGGATAAGGAACCGGTAAAAACAGGTCATAATGAAAGGTGAACTGTCACCCTGGAGGGAGGTTACTAATGGAGTGCCTCAGGGATCGGTCTTGGGACTAATTTTATTAAACATTTTTATTACTGCCCTTGTCACAAAAAGTGGGAGTGTGCTAATAAAATTGCAGATGACACAGAGTTGGTAGATATTGCCAATATAGAGGAGGACCAGAATATCATACAAGAAGATCTGGAAAACCTTGTAAACTGGAGTAATAGAAATGGTATGAAATGTAATAGTGCAAAGTGCAGGGCCATGCAACAAGAATTTTTGCTGTAAACTGGGGACATGGAAGTGACCAAGGAGAAGAAAGATCTGGGTGCATTGGTTGATCACAGGATGACTATGAGCTGCCAATGTGATCCTGCTTACTTGCGTGGCTTGCATGAATACAATTTCTAGCTCCAGTGTTAAATCTTGGTGAAAGACTTAGCAATAAATCAATGGGAAATCAGGAAATGAGTGATATTAGGAAATTATGGATTAACGTGAGGAACAGGCAACACAAAGAGATCTGCTCTTAAACTAAGTTTCTATTTTCGGGCAAATATACATAATGTAAAAACTACAGGAAGTAAGATATTTTAAACAAAATGGAACATCTCTAAAAATTGTTTTCCATGTTTTTTTATGAGGATATTAGTAAATCTTTAAAAAATGTATTCATGTGACGATGATGCGTGGGGAGAGAGCCTTTCCATGGCACCTATCATTGAAGGATGATGTTCAAGAGGAATGTGAGAATCCTGGCAAGGAAAAATGCCTCAGCATCCGAATGTACACAATTCGGGAGCCTAAGGATGACCATTATCTCTTATATTTCCAGGATGAAATCTCAAACAGATTTTACTGAGTACCAAAACATTTATTTAAAGCAGGTTTAGGTAGGCATAGTAAATGCTGTGCAATATAATTTTCCGTGCCACAATTATTAAAATTCTAGAGGGATATATACAAAGGTTTTTGTGCTGCCCTGAATATAAGTATCTGCATAAATCTTTATATTGCAATTAGTAGACACATTAAATCTTCCAGCAAACACCAAGAAATGGGAACTGATGTGTCTTGTGGTAGTAAAATGTTTAATACTCAGACAATGGAAAGCTAATACAGATCCAGTTTATTTAGAGTGGTTAAAAGAATTGCAGACACATCTATAATTTGATGTGTCATGGGTGCATTAATGCTGTAGCATGGCTGTTACGTGGACATTACAAAAACAACAAAAACTAGTATTCTTTGGCATAGTGGTCTTGGACCCCCCCCCCCAGTAAAAAAATTAAAAACAAAACAAAGAACCAACAGAAACTTTAAAGTGGGATGTGGGTCATTTTCAACGAGATTCTCTCTTCGTACCTACACAAATTGGTCAGACTTTCAAAAAATGCATCACCCAGAAGCTTCTGTTGAGAACAAAGGGATCTTCTGGGTCCTGAGCTCTTTTGAAAATCTGGCCTCTGTTGTTGATGCTGAGCTGTTTTGGAAATCTAGCCCTGTGTGTTTGGATTCCTTTATCTTAGTGTTGGTAATAATGACTGCTATATTAATTTAATGTCTTGTATTTTTCATCTTGTCATTGCGATTTTTGTTTGGTATTTCTTAAAAAATCAGTGCCAAAATTTAAAATGAAATGCTCACTGCAATGTATTCTAACCATAAACAGTCCTTGTTTCTCTTTTACTGTAACTTACTATCACAAAGTGGAATTTCACTGGCATTTTTAAAAACAGGGAACTTACTGACCAGACAACACTCTCATCTTGGAGCCATTTTTAATTTAATTTAATTTCATTTTTATATATGACTGTATATCTTCAATATATTTTTACAGTCTGGAATTTAAATCTGGTCAAGGTGTAAAAACCACATAGTGAATGCAGCTCCTTAGTTATAAACCATTCTGAAGTGTTTGTTTTGTCACATGTTAACGCTGTCCTTTTGTTCTTACATGGCTTGCTGATTTTTGCCTCTTGGTGGCACACTTGACTGCAAGTTTCCTGTCATGTTATATTCCCTTATTTTTTTGTCTACTTCTAAATTATCAGAAAAACTGCTCAGAGGAATCATTAACTCTTTGTTCCTTTTGATTTTCAAAACTCATGAATAAATGAGTTTGTTCTGATGATTACTATTTTTTATTTATCTGAGTGTCACGACTGTGATTAATATCATGCTTCTAGATCAACAACTCAGATATGTTTCCTAAACTGGGGATAAAATCTGCTATAAATAGACATGTACGAATATTTACAGAGAAGGTGGTTGTATTAGCCAAAAATAACTGATTTGATTTGGGAAAACTTTGTTTCTCAACTGGAAAAATTATAATACACAGCAAGCATATTTTGTACCAAATATGGTGTAATATTATGACCTGACATCAAAGTACTCAGTCTTAATGCCTGCTGCTCAACAACTACAATATACTACTGTATAATATATTATATTATATTGTGTAAACTTTTGATTACATGAACCTACATATTTGTTAATAATTTGCTACCTATTGATATATTTGTATAATAGGATGAGGTACCATTGGACATATAGTACGCATCATAAACAGGGCCCTAAGTACATAATAATTCTGCAGAATTCACCCCTTGCTTCAGAACTGTAGACCAGAACCTAAACATTCATTTAAAAAAAAAAATCCTGGCCCTTAAGGTTGTGATGAAAGCCTCACAAAGAAGAAATGGTACAAACTTATACAGTGATATTTGTTTGAATCTGCAGACCGCCTGAAACAGTAGCTCTGACAAATATGAATTACCCCTTTCTGCTCAGTGGGGTATTAACTTTGAAATCTAATTATGCAAATTGCATCATCAGTCTTGTTAACTATTTCACTTCTGATCATTTTAACATTTAGCTAATGTAGTAGTTATCACATAGATTCAAACATTTGCCATAGCTGCTTTGGTGCCAGAAACCCCAACAGTCCTTTGCCTTATCTGCCAAAGCTTCTAATTTCCCCTGACAGAGTCTATAGCAGTGTTGTGGATTTTCAATACAGAAATCTACAACATACTCAAAATTTAAAATTTATCATTAGAACACAATTTAATTTAACATCACGTTAAAATGGAGGTGATATTGTGATCTTTATTTTCATGTTTATTTCCATATTTAATTCAATAAAAACATAAATTTTCTAATTTATCTGAAGCTGCCACAGGATGCCCCAAAACGACTGCAATGGAGTGTCACAAATGCAGTGGTTTGGGGGCAGAATTTAGATCATGCATCTCAGGGAACTAAATGATGCCTTAGTCATAAACAAATTACTGTGCAGAGCTAGCGCAACTTATTAAACCTCATATAATTAATAATGTAGATACTGGTAAAAAAACACAAGTCAGTGGTATTTAATAGATTTGTTTAAATGAATGCCTAACAACTTTTTATATAGTATAGTAATATCACTGTTACTTAATATTTGTATTATGGTAGCACATACGGGCCCCGATCATAGACCCAGGGCCTCATTGTGCTAGGCACTGTACAGACACATACAGGACAGTCCTTACCCCAAGACCTTACAATCTAAGCAAATATTGTGACTAATAATCACATCCCCAGGTGGTTGGGGACTGCGAGTGCCCGGTCTTCAAAGCTCACAGTGACGAGAGAGCACAAAGACTGAGGACCACCACACAACCATGTTGCTTATTTGAGCTAAAGTTCTTGTGTGGTTATATACTTAAGTAAATATATAGCCCAGGGGCCTTTTCACTGAAATGTGCTATCAAGAGTTTCATTGGTTCCGCTTGCAAGTTGGCACCAGTAATAAGCCTTTTCTGAAATGTTTCATTATTTAAAAACAAAAATCCCACAAACCTTTTATCACAGATGCAAACCTATTATTGAATAGTTGCTCACAACACAGCTGGCATGGTTTTCATTATGACAAAGAGGTTTGACAGCTTTCTTTTGGAAAAGAAATCATGCAAAGTATTAGCAAGAAGATACTAGTTGAACAGCCAACACAGTTGGGTTTATGTCAGTGCAGAGGCATCCAGATGTGTATGCATATTTATCTGCATACTGTATATATCTGGATAACTGCATATAGGGTACTCTTAAATTGGTAAGGACAATACCTCATAGCTAAAGCATATATGCTTTCTTTATTTGCTTATCACTTTATTTCTCTCACAACTCTAGTCAGACTGTCAAAGACAGCACTCCTTATTGAGGGCTATATGTGTGCGAAAATTGAATTTGTTTTTGTTATTGATTTTCAGGGCCGCCCGGGGAGAAGGGGGGGGAAGTGGGGCAATTTGCCCCAGGCCCCGCAGGGGCCCCCACGAGAATATAATATTCTATAGTATTGCAACTTTTTTTTAAGGAAGGGGCCCCTGAAATTGCTTTGCCCCAGGCCCCCTGAATCCTCTGGGCGGCCCTGTCAATTTTTATATTGCTAGAAAAGGAATAAAACTAAAAAATATCCTTTTGATTTATGTTCATACAGTATAATTAATGGTAAACGTGACCTAACATTTCAAACTTGCCAGAAACGTCTGTCTCCTCGATTGAGGTATATAAAAGAGCAATGTAAGAGAGAGTGTTTTATGCAAAGCTCCCAAAGGCATTCTGAGTTTAAGATTTAGCAATTAGTTTAGAGAGAGAGAGAGAGAGAGATAGTGATGTAACTGAGATGCCTGTAATTTGGCCATACCTGCCTCTAATAACAAACATCCCTGTACAAAGACATGAACAATCCTATGCAACAATTGCATCACCTTTTTTCAGACTAGAGAAATCATATTGTATAGTGGAAAATAAGAATTAGTCATAACATACGGTGTGGGAATACCCTCCCACCTTATAATTTTAAATTTTTATATACAGATAGAGAACATATTGGGCTGATATGCCATCATACTCCACATGTTTATACTGAACTTCTCTTTTGTAAGTCCAAAGAAAGGGGAGGAGGAATGGATTTGTTTGAATCCTTTGTGTTTCTATATGTGTGCTGAGAGCAAATTGCAGAAAGGGGAACTCAGCTAGACGTGCCCAGAAAATTCCAGAAGTAGTCTATGGTAGTTTCTAATAAAGCTAAGTGAATAATGTAACTTTTAGTTCGGGGGGCTGAACTAAAAAATAATCCAGTCCGATTCAAACCCAAAACAATTATTTTTTTGGAATTTTTTCATCAAACTGAAAAAATTTGAATTGCCTTGAAATGAATTTTGTTTTTGATGCCAAAAATGCATTTTTCAGTGAAAAAACAATTCATTTAAAAATTTTCACCCAGCTCTAGTTACTAAGCATGATCAGTAGTTTTCATGAAGCTGTACAGAATGCCACTATTATGGGCAGATAGTTATGCATGTCTTACGCATCCGCAGCTTTGAGAGCTCAGGGATGAGGAAAGAACTTAGAAATATACAAGTTGTTGAAAGCCCTATTGGACTCGTGATGCCAGGAGAGAGGTTAAAACCTGTAACACTTTGGTTATAGGCAAAAATTCCTGTTTGGCCTCACAAGCTGAGGAGAGTGAATGACCTATTAAAATAATTAAAAACAAATTATAAAACACTTGGAAGATCATGGTTTGATCGTGTCTAGCCAACACAGTTTCTACAAAGGAAAATCATGTTTCATTACTCCATTAGAATTTTTGAACTGTGTCAGTGAAGTAGTGGATAAAGGAGAACCAGTGAACATAATTTAGACTTTCAAAAGGCCTTTGACAATGTCCCTCACAAGAGGCTGCAAAAGAAATTAAATAATCAAGGGGTGAGAGGCAAAGTATTGCCGTGGGGCAAAGACAAAACAAAGAGTGTAGGATTAAATGGTCAATTTTCATCAAGGCAAAAGATTAATAGTGGGGTGCCTCCAGGATCCGTACTAGATCCTGTGTTAAATATATTAACGAATTACACGTGTGTGTGTGTGTGTGTGTGTGTGTGTACGCGCGCGCGCACACACACACACACACATACTGAAAAGAAAGGTAGGTGGCAAAGACAACTCTTAGATCTGCAGATATGCCAGAATTAGGGTTGCCTGTGCAATGATGCTAACGAAAAGAGCAGCTATTCAATATTTTGTTTAGTCCACATTGATCAATGTGTGGCTCTGTGATTTATTTATTATAAACTATTCAAACCCTGTTCTGAATACAGAATTATTAATTTCTTGATAGCTTTTATATGGAGCTTATCATCTGAGTGCTTCACAAACATTAATACGTGTATTTTCACATCACCTTTGTGAGGTGAAGTGGTGGTATTATCCCCATTTTACACTGGCTCTCAGTCCTAGTTTCCTCACCCACTATTAGCTCCTAGACACAGTCGCTACACGTCCCCTGACTCTTTGTCCCAGTCTACTCCCTCCGCCCTCTCCTTTCCCCCATCCCTTCCTAGGTCCAGCTTTTGTCGCTTTTGCATTTGAATTCAGCTTCTTCCCCTTGTGTGGGCCCAGCAGGGGCATTGAGAACATGAGACAGTCTCTCAATTCTAGCGCCTCGCATCTCAGTAGCCAGGAGCAGCAATTTCAAAAAATGTCCTGCTCAACCCGGCACTCCTGGGCTGCAACATGCTCACTGCAGATTGATATTTCAAAGAATTTAGCTGCTAAACTGTCGTCTTCTGAGTACGTGAACTGAGATTTTTCAGAGTCTTATAATTTGGTGAAATTTGAGCCATTTTTTGTGGAAGCAGCAAAAGGCACATCCCTGACACTAGGGCTGTTTTTCCCCCTTCCAAATTTCAAGTCACTGCTGTAAAGCATGGAGGGGCCCTAGAGCTTCTCAACAAAATGGTTGTAAGAAGTTTTTTAACTTGGGCAGTATATTTTCCCCTAATCTCATTCTCCGGAACAACTGAATAACTTTTGCTGAAATTCTCCCCCTTCCCCAATTCAATCTGAGGCACACACCCACCGTGGAAAATTTCAGCCCTAACAGTTAAAGTTTGGAAAATTATGAGGAACTGAAGAGTCATATAAATGGCAACCTTAAGTACAGGTGGCACTCCCAGCTCTGCCTACAAAAATGTGGAATGGGACGTGAGCAGTGAGGTATCAAAATATGCAGATGATGCAAAGTTATTTTAAGTCGGCCAAGATCAGAGAGCACTCTGAGGAACTTCAGAGAGATCTACCCAAGCCAGGTGAATGGGCAACACAATGGCAAATGAAGTTCACTGTTGAAAAGGTATTAAGATGCATAAGGAATGGGATGGAGAATAATATAGCTATCATGACATTATATAAATCCAGTGATGTAGATGCCTTATCTGGATGCTGTGCACAGTACTGGTCACCCTGTCTCAAAAAGGATATTGCAAGATTAAGGGGATTCAGAAAATGGTGATGAGAATGATCCAATTCCTGGAAAAACTCTCATATGAAGAGAGATTGAAAAGATTGGGATTGTTTATTTTAGTGAGGGAATGTTATAAACGTATATAAAATAATGAATGGTCTAGTGAAGGTAGATTTGGTAGTTCTCTATTTCCTGTCTCGTAACACAAGAACAAGGACATTCAGTGAAACTAAAAGGTGATAAATTCAAAACTGATAGAAGGAAATACTTTTTCACACAACATGTAATTAGACCATGGAGCTCATTGACACAGGATGGCATTGAGGTAAAATCTTAGCAAGATCAAAAAACCGATAACAAAAACTAAAACAGATAACAATATCCACATTTATAACCATTACTAACAGAAATTTTGGAAGGAATATTAAACCTCACACTTCAGAGTTAAACTCATCCTAAATTATTAGAAATTAGGATGACATAATGTGGGGACAGATTACCCTATATCTGTCTACTGCTGGCTGCTTCTTCCTTCCTCTGAAGCATCTGGTGTTGGCCACCGTCAAAGACCAGGTACTTGACCAGGTCTGATCCACTGTGGGAATTCCTGTGTTCCTATTAACAAAGGACTGGATGCTGCTAGCTAGTAGGAGCCACCAGACTTTTGTTTGTTGACAAGACAGAAGTGTGAGGATTTCAACTGAAAAACACTCCAGTCTCCTTTCAGGCTCTAAAGAATCCAGGCGACACACTACATTTTAGGTCATACTACAAAGAAAAAAATGACCTCTGAAAGAAGATCAGAAGAGAAAGAACATGCTGTGCATGCGCTAAAGTATGGATACATAAATGTTATGCTAAAACCTTATGTTGTACTGCATTATGCACCTGATGCTGCACCATTGAAGTCTATGGGAATTTTGCTATTGATTTCAAGGGACACAAAAACAAGCCCAATATTACAAACCAAATTTCATTCTATGTCTACCACAGTAGTAGACTGACTATGTTGTGGTGTTTGTTTTAAATTATTTAAGAGTATTTCAAATGCTTTGTACACTGTTTGTGTATTAAATGTCAATCTTTTTGTTTGCTAGCTAGACAAATTGTGCTATACTCTTTTAACTGACGCATCTAAATTCTGGACTTGATTGTATAATGCTCTCTGAAAAGATGATACACTAGAATGATGTTTTTCTTAACACTTGATTCAGTAGAAACTGTTAGGATTCTCCTCTTTTGTATCAAATTAAATACTCCATGTCTCCTTTAGTTATTCCAATAGAGGGGGGAAAACCTTATTTAATGGAGTTAAAGATGTTAATATGCAGCAGCAATTTCTGAGGAAGGCCTCAAATTTGATGTTGCCCATGAACCCATAAACGGTTTCCTTCCCCTGTATCCCATCCACCAACCTTTGGAAGTTGTTTCCTGATGTCTTGAGATGGAATTGCTATTGGATGCAGTACTTGAGGCCATTCATTTTTTATCAAAATATGATCCAGTTCCACTGCTTAAATCCCCTTCCTTATCAGTGTTTTTTCTCTGGAAACTGTTCAGATTAGAAGTACATTTCTTAAGAATGGGAGCCATAGAAGTTCCTCAGCAGTACACAGGCAAAAGGTTAGGCTTCTTATTTACAGTACTTCTTTATAGCAAAAAAGAAAGATGGCCTCCTGGAAATGAAGCAGTTTCATCAAAAGATTTAAATTCCACATGCTTGATGCTAGCTTCTGTCATTCTAACTCCAGTTGGATTGTGGCTCTTGATTTAAATGATGCCACTTCCCTAATCTCACAAAAAATGTCCATTTTTATGTGGGGGACCAAACATCAGTGCAAGGTGTTGTCCTTTGGCATGTCTGCTTCACCAAGGTGTTTACCAAGTACCCATCTAATGCAACAAAATTCACCCCAAATGTGGATGATATGGCAGTTCTAGCATGTGTTCCTCTGAAAGCCTTATGACCCTTCCGCTGGTGGGAGCTTCCAGCCAGTGTGTTGAAATTTTCAGTCCTTCACCCAGAACTCTTGTGATAGTCGTTGTCATCAATTAAAGCTGGGGAGCTCATCCCCCAGGCACTGCCAGTTTATACTCAATGGAATGTGTGCGAGACTGAATTCCATTTAAATGTTTTGGATTTAAATGGTGGGCTCTAAAATATTTTCTACCACTCATCAAGAGTTTTGTTTAAGGGCAAACAGACAGCACAGGATCTATGTATTCTATCAACAAACAACCTCGTGCTCACTCTCAAAAAACCTGTCAGGAAGCAATGTTTGCCTCACCAAGTGCATCTGATAGCTCTACATCTGTATGGCAAAAAGCATGTGCTGGCAGTCAACCCCTGTCACAAGCTTCAGAGATAACAGAAGTGTTTCTTGGAACAGTATGTTGTGAATCTGCTGTTCAAGAATTGGGACTGGCCATTCACAGACCTCCTGTCATTTCTTCTATCAGTATCATTGAACCTACTATCTCAGGAAAACAGTTCGAGTCTGATCTGGAGTTATTTTGTTCTGTTGTCAGCAGCTGTCTCTTCTCTTTCAAGGTGCATCTGTCACACTGAACAAGCAATCTTCTGCCAGTGGATGGCCATACAGGTTTTAGTCACCTGAAATGTCTGTTTAAACTCTTCCAAAAGGTCAGAGATCTCATTCTATTGTCTTCAGTAGAGCTATGCCAATTTGCTCCAACTGTGACTCTGGCCCACTGGTTTTTAATTGCAATTACATCTGGAAGAACTGTGCACTATAGGCTTTTAAGTTTTGATCCTCCTTTCATGGCATCATGCAGGTTCCATGTCTTCAGCCCAAATTTATACTAAAAATTGTGTGTGATTTCCACCTTAGTCAGACCATTTTTCTTCTGGTGTTCTTCCCACAACCTCATTTTTGCTTGGGGGAAAATTAGGTAGCACAGGCTAGATTTCAAGAGGGCTTTGAGCTTTTATTTGGGTAGGATTAAGGCATTTTGACTTTTTGTAGCCTTTAGTATAACCTGAATGCTGTTTACACGCAACAATTATCTAAGTAGAATAGGATGTCTTTTGAGACACGTTATGCTTTAGCAAGGAAGTCAGTAGTTCTTGGTCTTAGAGCTTACTACCACTACCAATATGGGACTGATGGCATGCATTCAAAATGTTTTCATCATAGAAATCTGTAGGACTCCTACTCACACGTTTACACAGCCTGACTTTCTCAACTTGACATCTACATCTATTATTGCTTGCTTATTTATTAGCACTTCTTGGGGATTCTACTGCTCACCAATCTTCCGCAAATAGGAATATTCAGAGGCCCTACAGAGAAGAAAAAATGTTTACCATAATAACTGTTTCTTCGAAAATGTTGCCTCTCCATATTCACACTACACAACCACCTTCCCGCCATCTTCTGTTGCCGTAGGGGTTTTGCAAAAGGGTCTGATGTGATTGGTGCTGCATGGCCCTTTTATGATTTCAACTTCAAACGTTCAATGCCACAGGAGGATATACCTGTAGCTTCAATAGGTTTGGTTCCCAAAGCATAGGAGCACACAGTTCTTCAAAAAGGTCAGAGAAGGGATCCAAAAGGGTGTAGATCCTACAGCGTGTTTGAGAATGTTGCCTCTGTATATTCAAAGACCCATATATAAATCATTTTTTATTATTTCACAAACCTTAATAAAGACACGCTTCATACAGCTCTGTAATTTCCTGGTGTCATCTGAAACCAGAAGTACTAGAAATCTTATGAATGGATCACTTTGTTTCAAATTTCCAGACAGAAGAGGTCTGGATAACTCCAGATCTGCTTTGAATAAGCATTTCCATCTTTTGGATGATTTTTTGTTCTTTAACCAAATCTTCACAGGTTTAATGGCTCACTCCTTGCTATTTATGGCAAGAGCTGCACCATCTAGTTTGAGGAGGGCTTTCAGGGTGAATTGGGTGCCTAGCTGCCATTTGAAACTCCCTCTAGATTTTCTTCAAAAAAAAAAAAAAAAAAAAAGACCTCTGCTTTTGTTGGGCAGGGTCACTTCACTGTCTAGATTTAAAGTTTTTTCTTTTTAAACTTGAAAGGAGAGATTATTTTAAAGAACCCCCAGCTGATTGGTGTCAATTTCCCTCAGAGATTCTCCGCCTCCTGCCACAGCTATAGACATTGGTGAATATACTTAGTATAATGTCTTTATAACATATGCCATACAATACATGGCCATTGGGCAAAGGAGAATGTTTGAGATGTGGGCAAATGGGTTAGATAACATTCCAAACTTTTGGGTTGAATTCCATAAAAAATGTGGAAGTGTAACAATTAGATTTCATGGCTGCAGTCTCAGTGTAATTGAGCAGTCCATTTTGGAGCTGGGATTTTAAGATAGAAAATATATTAGAGAATATTCTTAAAGAATAGGATTTTAGAAATGCTCAGTGATAACTGCAGTTTTAGAATAATGGGAAGGCATTGCAGTTGAACCATGTTTTACTTCCATGAAGTTAAGAATAAAACTAAAACCTAAAGAAGAAACCCCGCTGAGTTAACAGATGTACTTGGTGATTAAATTTCAATACAGAGAGATTGGATTTGTTCCTTCATATAGAAAGTGTAAGCCAGCAAAGTGCTGCACAGCTGAAGACTGAAAAGTTAAGGGTTAGATTTTCACTTCATATCTTCTTTTCATTTTAATAAGTGTGACCCAGACCAGGCTTAGAAAAAGTGAATGTACATTATTGATACAAATTACTTATGCCACGTATGTCTATAAATATAGTCTGCATATTTAGATGTGAGAGGAGGGATTTTAAACATATTTTGAATATACTCTTGGTACTTGTGGCAAGGAAATAACACAGTAGTTGTGTAGCAAGCTTCTGTAGAAACAATGTTTTTGGAGAGATGTCAGTTTGCTTTAGTTAGGCAGCTTACTAATTTATAATATGAAGCATTTTATGTGAAGGCTGTTATAGAAGCCATTTAAATTATCTATTTTGTATCACCATTGATTTGAAGTAAAAAAAAGTACTTGTGGGCTTTTATATCTTTTTCTATTAAGTTCTTATTTATAATTACAATGAGGAGTAGTGTAGAACTTTTAGACTGCCAAGCTATTAGTGCTGTTTACTGGAACATGTATTAGCTGGGTAGAGCATTGTTTTCTAAAGACACAATAAGCAAGCAGCTTTGCTTTTGTTCTCCATGGAAAAAGTACTCTTTGTAGGTATTTATGTGGCTGATGAAGTGTTGCAGATGAGGACCCTTAGTTCTGAGGCATTTTAGAAACCGTAAGCCATTGTGCGTGTTAGATTCATCTTTACAGATTGATGTTTTTATACAGCTAATAGAACTTCATAAGACTTTCATATTCTACTATTATTTTATTAATTTTGGTTTCCTTCCAAGAGTTATAATGAATTTCTCCCCTCCCCTTCTCTCCCCAAATGCTATTTTCTAGATAAGCATTTAGCAGTGCACCTTTTTTCAATAAAATCTTAACTACTGTATGGACACATGGGTATTATGTGTATAGTATTAAAGAGAGTCACAAAGCTACATTTAAAGCCATTCCATGAAGCTGCTCTACCAATGCCTGGTGGAACTTCCAACCCTTCTTCAGAGGCCAGGGAATGAGAGCTCCCATAACATCAGCCTAGTAGGATCCCTTCCCCATTCCATAGCCCCTCCCCTCCAGTCGCAAATTGTCTGTTACAGAAACAAGGAACTCTGGAGTGAGTCTGCTGGCTATGCTCATATGCTACCATTTAAATTCCCTTGCTTGCCTCTCATCTCTGCCCTTGTCCTTGGTAAATAACTTTACCTGTCCTTGCTAATCAATTCTTATGCTGAAGACCTCACTGGTCTCTTCTGTACCTTTGCTTCCCAGCTGTTTAAACCCACATTCCTGCCCTTCCCTCCCACCCCCTTTTTTGCCCAGGAATTTGTTAATTCCAGAATAAGTAACATCCAACTTGATTTCTTCTCTCCCTCTGCCCCTCTTCTTTCTTACATCTCTTCACTCCTCTTTCAAACTCTGAAGTCTCTCTTCTGCTTTATGCCCCTGACCCTTCAGGCTGGCACCAAGATCCATCCAGAAGCTGGGAATGGGCCACAGGGAATTAATCATTTGATGATTACCTGTTCTGTTCATTCCCTCTGGGGCACCTGGCATTGGCCACTGTCGGAAGACAGGATACTGGGCTAGGTAGATCTTTGGCCTGACCCAGGGCAGGTCTACACTACCCGCCTGAATCGGTGGGTAGAAATCGACCTCTCGGGGATCGATTTATCGCGTCCCGTCAGGACGCGACAATCGATCCCCGAATCGACGCTCTTACTCCACCAGCGAAGGTGGGAGTAAGAGCCGTCGACGGGAAGCCGCGGAGGTCGATTTTGCCGCCGTCCTCACAGCGGGGTAAGTCGGCTGCGATACGTCGAATTCAGCTACGCTATTCGCGTAGCTGAATTTGCGTATCTTAAATCGACCCCCCCCTGTAGTGAAGACGTAGCCCAAGTATGGCTGTTATAGTCTTATGTTCTTATCCCTTTTCATCTCCAGTCATCCCTGGTTCCGTGTCTAGTTCCATTCTTTTCCCTTATTAAGCACTCTTTTTCCTCATGCTGACTTCTCTGGGTCACCAGCTTCAAAGTATTGACCATATATAATTTTAACATCATTCCCTTCTGCTAGATGAATATACATTTTAGTACCTATTACTGTTTTGAGAGTACTTTTAAGTGACAGACTTTAATGGCTCTTCTATCAAAATAATCCTCTTGCTTCATGTGAGTTAAAATTCTTTATACATTTTTGTTGAAAGTAGATTAATGTTTTAGAAACTAAAAATATCATTGTAGCTAGAATAGTGAGGGTGCCTTTATCAAGAATTTCATCTTGTTTATCCTTTGTCTATTCAGACCATATAGTAGCTCTATTGAAACACTGAAAAAGGAAAAGGACAGAAAATCTTCTCTGGGAAACTCCAAAACCAGCATATTTAAGTATTTTTTCCTTTTAAAAAAATTGAAAACAAACAGAGCAATTTTGTGATGGATATTTTCCTTTTTGTAAATTCCAGTCCCTGGTGATATCTCATTGAAGAACAAGGTGAACTTTCAGTGGAAAACCCAGCTTGTTCCTGATGAGGGACAGTTGGGAAACCTGATAAAGACAGATGGCAAGCTATTTTGTTACACCTATAATCTGCAATAGCCTGAGCAAAAACTAAGTGAAGAATATTTTTATAATTGACCTTTCAGTGAACTTGCGTAAACATTTTTTTCACATACTGAGAGGATGGTGATGACCATATGATGTTATTTTGTTCACTACTAGAATACTCTGTATTGAAATACGTTATGTTATCAATTATAGGGTTAATCCATTTTAGACTGTCATAAACGGGATTTTCCCCCCATTTTTGACACTACGGTGAAGCATTTGGAATTGAAATAGTCCATAATGGTTCTTTTTTTTCACTTTTCCATAACAACGTGAACACTAAATTATAGCTGTGCAATTATGTAAACAATGGAAATGCTTCCAGAATGAATACTTCATTTTAGATTTTCATTTTGTGTAATTGTTGAAAGGTTTGGAGCCATAATAAACCAAAATTATTTTACACATTTATCCTTCTAAAGGTCAATTATGAAAGAAGTAAAGAAACAACACTGTACACAATGAGTAAACCAATTTCTATTGCCATCACCATATGTTTTTCTTATTGCTTGTGTTTTTCCAGTTACTGTGTACATAGCATTCAATTAAAGTGATTCATTTACTAGGCTGTAAGCTGCTGAATACAGTTTACATTTATAGAACCGTGCTTGGAAGGGAAGGAAACAACTTGCCTCTGTTTGAATTACCTGATTTTTGCAAGATCACTGATAAAGGACAGATGTTCTCACTTGGTTGCTTTCTCATAAACCTGAATCTTTTGATAAGCTGCAAACCTACTGTATTACTTCATAAAATCTAGCTTTTGTCACTAGATGTGTATAATGCACAAAAGTGTGTTAATCAGGAAATAAGACATAAAATTTGACAAACTTTGTCATTAAACTTTGCATTTTTAAGGTTATACTATTAATATTAATTTTATGTAAAGCAGAAGCCTTTTTCCTATTTTTTGCAGATTCTGATTTTATTTATATGGGTATAAAACAGGATTAATGTTAACCAAGTCAATAGAACCACCCTGGATTTACACTGGTATCACTGAGATCAGAATTTGACTGTGGAAACTGACATAAAATCAAAGACTGAGTGTAAACTGACTTTTACTCAATTGTACATAGATAACTTTGGTGCCAATAGCTGTGAGCCTGCCATATCGCCCAGTAGCATGACATGTGTTGTAAAATTGCAAATCCTGAGTGTGAATAGTGAAAAAGAGAAGCTCAGGGTTACTCCACTGTAATAGTCTTTTCAAAACAATTTTATAGACGTTTTCTGACTTCTTACTTCAGGGGGAAAAATCCTTTTTTTTTAATTTGTAAAAGATACTTTACTATGTTTCTTCAGCAGCAAACATTATGGCATCTGTAACTAAATTCTTGCATTGTTTAGAAAAATGCAATGTAAAAACATATCTGGTGCTAAAGTTGCATCATTTTGTTTTATATTGCAACTGTATTCTCAGACCTACAGCTTTGTCTTTCATTTATATTAGTTTCTTCCACTGCTTATTTACAAAGGGTGATGTAAAAAGGACCAAAGTTAAAGCTTCATAATCCTGTGTACAGTGTATTCTTAACCTAATCAACACCATGCTAGCAGTAGACATTAGTAAAGGGTGATCCTCCTAAAGGTTCAGGTTCAGCTTGGATAAATACCGAAAAGACTGGGTGTTTATTGAATCTTTGAAGCCTCCTCAGGAGGCTCACAGACCTTTTGTCCATACCATACAGAGCCCTGCCCCCAGTAGTTTCCACAGCCAATTTTTAAAGATTTCAAAACAAAAATTGAAGATTTGGTTTAATATCTAACTTGAACAGATGGAATTAATGAAAGCAGGACAAAGTTAATGCAGTTGTTTGTGGTGTTCATCAAATCTGCTACGTTCTGCCACCTTTTAAGCCAGGTTTGCGTGCATTTTTTTATTGTAGCATATGTCAGCAGAAGTGTACGCCCATCTGCTGCTGTATAGCTTGATGCCTGATATTCAGAGACAGAGCACAGTGCAATACCTACCTCTGTTAGTAATTACAGGTGTGTTGTGAGGAGCCCAATGCATTAATCAGCCCCTTAATTATGAAAAAAAGGGTGGATCTTTTGTTCTGCCCTCAGAGCATGAGTTTACCACCCACTTTATGAGCTGCAGCATCCATCTGCTCAGTCTTTTAGAATGTTTGCATTGACTGATATTGACTTTAAAATGTATCAAAGGAAGTGATTAAAACTAGTTTAAACATTAACTTGAGTGGCATTGTGGTCATTCAGAGAGGTGAAAACACTATCTTCTGCAATGCCAAAATTAAAAATTATCTCTTAATTTTATAACGGACAAGCTGGTTTATCATTTCACAGTATGCTAATGTAAATATTTTAAAGGAGAAACAATAAATAGTTTTTGCTGAGACTTCTATAATGTTTTGCAAATTACTGATGTAACTTAAAAGGATGATCTGCAAATGGAAAAAAGACTGAGTTTATGCTCTTTTTGCTTATTTATTATGTGTATGCTTTTTAATTTCCAAATCTCAGAAATGTCAAATCTGGTCTTCATTGTTCTTGAGAATAACTGGAGGTTTCAGAATTAATGTAGATTGATAACTTTCTCGGATCTTAATCGAAAGGATGGAAATGTTGAATCCTTAACAAAGCGAGTTTTTCTCAGGTGTTTTTGTTTAAATAAGTGACCTTTAAAAAAAAAACAGTTTTAAACAGGATAAATAATATTATTCAAACTATTAATCAAGTTTCACTTCCTTGATACCTGTGATGTAAAATTCTTGCTAGTTTTTAAGCTACTGATGGACTATTCTAAGATAGACAAATTTTTATTTCTGATTTAAAAATCAAGCAGGAAAAATATTTTGTGTTCTAAAATAAGTTCAGGCCTTCTTTAGTGCATTAAAACAGTTGTGGGGAAAGGAGGGAGCCTAATAATTTTCTTGAGTAAGTTTTCTTTAATCTTTTAGTAGGAATGAGAATGGTTTTGAACTTCTATGTAAATCAACTACCTCATTCTTCTGAAAAAGTAATAATTGCAGTCAGGGTTTATGCAAACATTGTGTCTAATTTTGAACCCACTCAAGTTTTGTAGGTTTGGAACTTCAACTCAAACATTGTTGGGATCATTTCTTGATAAGGACAGCCAGTGAAAAAATTGAGCAGAAGGAAAAGGAATGAAAAAATTCTCACTCCAAGAAAGTGTGTGCACACACAATACATATATGTGTGCCAGCAATGCTTTTGATGGTGTTCTACCCCTTAAACTTAATGCAGACTTCCCTTTAGCATATGAAATACCCGTATATACTCATTCATAAGCCGAATTTTTTTAGTAAAAAAGGGAAGCACCAGAGAAGGGGGTCGGCTTATGAACTGGTATATAGAGGGAGAGGTGGGACACAGCCCCTCCCCCAACAGTGGGAGCAAGGAGAAGCAGCACAGCCAGAAGGGAAGAGGCGGGACCAGAGTCTCCCCGCTTCTGGCCACGCTGCTCTCCCCCCAGCCTCCGAAGCAGCTCCAGCTTCGGGGCTGGCAGGCTGCAGCCATGCCGCTTGGCTCCGCCCCCCAGAGCAGGCTGTGTCCGCGCCGCCCGGGCACCAGAGCATGCTGCGGCCGTGCCACCCAGCCCGCTGGAACATGCTGCGACCACGCTGCCTGGTCTGGCCTGCCGGAGCAGGCTGCGGCCGCGCTGCCCAGCCTGCCGGAGCAGCTCCAGCCAGGCCAGAGACATCCTCCCCAGATAAGGTGGGATGGGATGGGGAGAGTGTGGGGGTCCCCTGCGGACGCTCGAGGTAAACAAACCATCTCAGCCCGCCAGCGGCTTATCCTCATGGCCCGAGAGCCAAAGTTTGCTTTCCCCTGAATTATAGGGTCGGCTTATGAACGGGTCATAACATTTTTACATTTTTACTTATCCATCTTGGGAGGGTCGGCTTATAAACGAACCGGCTTAAGATAGAGTATATATGGTAATTCATTAAAAAATGATGTTTACCCCATCTAGTTTATTATGATAACTGGTAGGTGTGATTTCTGGTAAAAGTTAAACAAAGATTTCTCGGTTACTCTCTTTTTCTTTTCTATGCCCAGGTACTTTTTGTGTTGACATTTGTGCGTTCCTATGAAGCAGTCATACTAAAGTTTTAATAATGGCTATAGGTTATTGTCTTGAACTACTCAGAAACAAGGACATTAGTGTAATTTCATTAACGTTATATAGCTATGGAAGCCTGAATAAAATGATTTTGTGGTCCATTTCTGATGGTATATCTGTTTATCATAAACTTACGAATCAGTTGAATGTTTTAGTATATCTAATAAACATAAAACGCATCATCTTATAAATAGATGTTTCCTTTTCAATGTGTTTCTAAATAAAGAAACCTATGAATTTTTCTCAAAGGGAGTAAGAATTGAAATGTTACAGAAATTGGAAACCATTCTAGGAGGTGTGCGCCTCGAGGACAGAATAGTAAACCAGATCAATGTATTGGGGTGCTCCATTATATGTATATTTGTGTTTTATATATCAAATATTAGCACTTAATTTCTGTTACCAGTAACATCATTATAAAATACAATGATAAATATTCTCAAATATTTTTTCTATAAAAATTGAGAGAAGTCTCCTTCTTTTCAGGATATTTTAAATACCGTCGTAAAACACTGCCCATCTTGCTTTTTCTTCTTGGGTTTACCTGGTTTTACAATGCTGATAGGAGACTTCATCACAGCTGCAGCCAGAGTCCTTAGTACAGACATGTTGGAGGTGAGTATGACAATGCTCAACATCCAAGTTCCCAGGAGAGTGCACAGTCGCTAACAAGGTTCAGATTTCTCTACTCTAACAGGTGTTGACTCATTAGTGCAATGTGAAACTGGGCTCTCGGGGCAGATACCATGGCAGCTGATGTGTGAAATTGTAGGATAAGGTGACATACTAGTATTGCAAAGGTGTTTCATCAAAAGGCCAAAGTGTGAGAAATCATATCCTCACTAATATTGCAGCACATTTACACACTAAAAGCAAGACTTGGGTTTCAGAATCTCATTAGCTTTCTACAAGAAATGAATATTGAAAACACAAAGCTTTCTCATAACAAATGCAGATTTTCCTACATTTTATAAGGGTTAATAGCAATGTGAACCAGATACCATCAAATCTAATTTAAAAAATTAATAAAATACAAAACTATTACTGGCAGGCTAAAATAAGTTTAAAGGTCTGACAAGCCTGCAAAAGCAGAAGAACTAGTGCATAAGAATGGGACATCAGAACAAAGGTATTCTTTCTCTGTGTTTGTAACTAGTATAATTATTGATGTTCTTCTGCACAGTAACTTTAGATTGTTGTGTAGAGGTATGTTAGCTGCAATAGCTAGGCATAGTATGAGTTAAAGAAGAAGAAAGATCACCTGCTCTTTTTTTCAGCGGAATTCAAATGGTGAAACATTTTACCCCAGCTATCCATAACCTGAGTTTTTGGGGGTTATCCCTGGATTTACAGCCATCAGTTTTAGTTCACTTTTTGTTAATTTTGTACAGAGTTATCACAAAAATTAACCAATCCGATTATTGATCAAAAGCTTGCGGAGCTAGTAAGTACTGCAGAACACCATGTAAATATGTAAAAAAAAATCCTTCCTCTGACAAAACACCTATATGGCACAAACCATTTTATACTTGCTATGCAATATTTTTATTTGAAAGATTACAGAATTAATTAATATACTTAATGCACAAATATCCATTTGTCCTTAGTGTTCTTGGGCAGTTTAATTAGAATAGAGCTTTACATTTTGTTGTATTCCTGGTCTATTTATATGGTCTACTCTAGCGTATGCTCTATGCTCTCCTTCTAGTGTCATGCTATCAATGTTACTGTAAATGTTGAATTTCCATTCAAGACCCATGCACATCTTTTGTGTGCGTATGTGGGGAGGTTGGTTAGTTTGGGTGATTGGTTTTTGCAGCCATAACTGTGACACTTGGATACTGCAACGATGGGCATAATATAAAAGCACATAGCTCCTGGTGCTGAAAGCTCATACATGAGGTTGGAGCCATCAGTATCGAGGAAGCTCCACATGGGTGCAGGAGTATACCAACGCATATGAACTTCCTCGCTCAGGCCATAGATTGAAATATTAGATTAGAGAGCAAAATTAATACCTAAAATGTAGGCTGACTTTTTCCATGCTTGACCCTAACCTAAGAGGATTTTTTTTTTAACCTGTACCAAGTTTGATTAAATTTGGTTCTGTAACACTGCAGTTCAAATGCAAAGAAAGTTTATCTAAAGAATATTTACATTAAATTATTTTGCATAAAAAACCCCATAAGAAATAGAAGCAGTACTGTCTTGTACATTATTAAAATTGTTTTATAGTGTGCCATAAATATCTACACTACTGTACAAAATCCATTAGACAAGTTCCCTGGCCAGAAACACTGACATAGCAAAAATTGCAAATAAATTGAACAGAACAGAACAAGTGAGGATGGATGTGAAGAGACTGGAGAGCAGAAACAAGATAGGAAGGATTTCTAGAAGAAACTGATTTTAAGGAAGCACTTGGAGGAGGAAGGGAGAGGATGTATTTGTTAGGCAAGTCATTCCAAGCATGAAAGAGTGCAAAGCAAAGTGGAAAAATTAGGGGAGGATTTGGAGGACACTAGGGAGTAGAGATGGGGTGTAGAAAGAAACTTGGAGCAAGGTAGCACAGACCCTTTCCAAGTAAAGTACTTTTTTTATAGTAGTGGAGTGCTTCAAGGAGAATTTGATGTGGTCATAGGTGCATGAGAGTAACATAAATTAAGCACCTGAAGAGGGAGGAATGCAGAGAGCGAGGTAGTAAGTGGGGAGTTGCCGGAGAAGAGAGAGGTTATAGTAAACAAAATAAGAGGTCCAAGGCACAGACTTCTTAATTAGGTTAAAGTTACGGCACTGAGATACCATGTTGATGAGAACTGCCTAAAAACCTAGAGTCAGGTAGCTAGATTTAGAGATTGTAAATATGTATCAATTTATAGGTTGAGCTCAGATTATAAACATCAGTAACTACCAACATATATGCTAAATCATTTAGCCTAAATGTATCAGATAACTAGGTTAAGAGAAACATTTAGTAAATAATTATTTTTTCCCTTATCCTAGAGAGGTATAAAGAGAGAATATTTAACACAAAATTTCAAAGACAAATATTTAAAGAGAAATGTGATATTTGTCTCTTTCTCTGTTTACTTGGGCATTCCAAGTATATCAATAGGCTTCTAATTTTTAATTGTATAGTCACTTTTTAGCATCCAGTGCATGTGAGTCTAATTTTAAAACATTGGATCCAAATTCTACAATCAGGGCTGGCTCCAGGCACCAGCTGAGCAAGCTGGTGCTTGGGGCGGCAGATTCTTCGAGGCGGCATTCTGCCCAATCCTAGGGCGGCATGGCCGTTTTTTTTTTTTTGGTTCCGCTCCGGCCGCCCTGTAGGGGGCGGCGGCGCGGAGAACCAGAGCGCCCTGCAGGGCAGTCCTCTTCCTTCCCTCCCCACCGACTGGAGCAGAGCCCTTGCGGCAAGAGGCAGCGCAGCGGGAGGGGCTGCGTGGCAACGCCCCTGCTGTAGCCCTGGCCGCCCCCTTCTCTCTCTCTCCCGCCCGCTCCCTCCCCCTCCCCTCCCCCCAAGCCAGTCCCCCTGCACCCGTGCTCCGGCCACGCCGCAAGTTGTTGTTTTTTTTCTTTCGCTTTGCCGTTCTGGCCGCCCCGATTTTTTTTTTTTTTTTGCTTGGGGCGGCCAAAAAGCCAGAGCCGGCCCTGTCTAGATTTAGATGCTCAAATCGGCACATAGGCACATAAAACAGACATTTATATGTCTGTGTGTTTAAGCTTCCAAATACGGGATTTGAACAGCCTATTTAGGCATTTATGTATGAAAATTAGGCTCCCCAAATCTTAGAAAAGATTTCATTGTAGATCAGTATGTTAATATCCATTTTTAAAAGGTGAGGCTCATGTTTTGGAGTTAATGGAGTAAAACTAAATGCAGTATTTTATTTGTAATGAATGCAGCATAATAATGTATGCACAAATTGCTATTGATATGATACTGCATGAAAGTATCTAGCATTTTGAGCACTTCCACATCACTTGGTTGAGAGAAATAATTAAAGCTAGCAAAGATTTAAATGCCTCTATCATCGGTCCACCAAGCACAGCGCACATCTTGTAGTTTCCTATTATAGTAGAACCTCAGAGTTACGAACACCTCAGGAATAGAGGTTGTTCATAAATCTGAAATGTTCGTAACTCTGAACAAAACATTCTGGTTGTTCTTTCAAAAGTGTACAACTGAACATTGACTTCGTACAGCTTTGAAACTTTACTATACAGAATAAAAATGCTGCTTTCTCTTTATTTTTTTAGTAGTTTACGTTTAACACAGTACTGTAATGTATTTGCTTGGGGTTTTTTTGGTCTCTGCTGCTGCCTCATTGTGTACTTCCGGTTCCAAATGAGGTGTGTGGTTGTTGACTGGTCAGTTTGTAACTCTGCTATTCGTAACTCTGAGGTTCTACTGTATTACATGTATATTTGAATCAATTCCAAGTAGCACGGATAACCACAGAACTGTGACGCTACAGAATTATCCAAAAGAGTTGGCAATAAAGCATTGTGCACGAACAACAGATGAGGATAAATGAAAATTTAACCCCGAGGTGGGATGTAATGGCCTAATTTCCAAGAGTGGTCAGTGTGGTCAGTCAGAGAGCTAGATCCTACAGAAGCAGTTGCTTGTCTCTTCTTGCCAAACTACTGACCCTAAAGACCATTTGAAAATGGAAATAGGAGGAAACAATGGGAGGAGCAGTATGTATCATAATAAAACCAAAACTTTATGCTGAGTATGCAAAGGTAATGCCTGATTACTATTGAGGGTATATTTTAATGTATTGTACAAATTCAGCAAAAAAAGAGCAGAAGAGAAATGTGATCAAGTACAAAGAACTTTGAGTCTCTTTGATAATGTTACACAGTATCACCATTCTTTAAAATGTCCTTTTTATAGCTTATTGGAAAAATAACATATATTATGTTTGTATTTTTTCCTTTAGGCCCCTCGCTCAGAAGCTCATACCATTCTTGGTTCTCTTGTTTGCTTTCCAAATATCTACCAAGAAATCCCTCTATTACAATCCATCCCTGAAGCTGATGAAATCATCACAGGAGCTGCAGATGTCAAAGTAAAGTAAAATTATATTAGTAAATCCTTATTTAATCTAGTGAAGTTTTACATTTGGTTAAATAATTTGATTATTTTGTATCATGCATTAAAGAAATGATCATACATTTAATTGATACGTGATACTTTCTTAATTTTACAGACCATTTTTAGCACTGAACTAAAAATATAGTGTAAGTGTTTCGACTTGTGAAGTTAATTTTTTAATTTAAAGGAGAGAGAACTAGCTAAAATCAGGTGCTGTTCATTTCTGTCAGTCAAATCATTTTAATCTCAAATTATAAAAAAGCTATTTATTTTTATTATGATGTAGTGAATCTGTTCCATAGATATATGTACATCATTGACAGACTGGGCTATGCACAGAGACACACATTTATTTTTCATATTATATTAAAATATGAAACAATGTACATTTACTGGAGAGAGAACTCAGTTTTGCTCTGATGTGTTTTCCTAGAGCATTAATTTCAATGGGACTCCATAGGAGAATCTGTAAACATGGGTGTAATGTTTTGCAGTATAGGGGCTTAATAATAATCATCTTGTTTTAAACAAGTGATAAAATGTTAATTTACACTGAAGTCAGCCCGAGTGGTAAAGATTGCACAAAAGCCATGAGATACCCCAGTATATTACTGGGGAATTTGGGTAAGGATGTAGTAGAATCTTCAAATGCCAAGTAGGGAACTTCAGGTGGTGGAACAGGAGAAAGACCACCCTCCCACATACCCCCTCCTTGACACCTGGTATGATATTCTTGCATTCTCAACCAGATATGAATTGGGCTTGAGGTTATGGGATTATTGGGGTTGTGAGAAATATTAAAATGAACCAAATTAGGGTTGAGTGCTTTTCTGAACTAAATAACGTAGGCTAAAATTTTCAGACCTGTCTGCCTAGAATTGAGACACCCTGGGGCTGGATTCACAAAACGGCTTAGGTGCCTAACTGCCAGTTCACAAAGTCTGACAAAACTGGGTTTTACAACTCCACCCCGCCCCCCTCCGCTCAGCTGCCTCCAAACACTGTAGAGGCACCTAAACTCACTCTGCGCCTAAATTTTTTCAGCAAAAGTTCCCTGTGCGCCTATGTTTCTGCCTCTGCTCACACACACTGCAGCCCCATGCCAGGCATCTGGATGCCTAGTCCCAGAGCAATGTACCAACAGTGAGAAGACAGGCATTTCTCCGCCTAACTAACTTGCAAGGCCCAGTGTGGTAGGGGAGATCTGAGCGCACTTACCAGAATGGGTTCCTATGGACAGACTCATACAAAGTGGCCGGGGGAGGGAGGACCCTCCTCATAACATTGAGCCCAGTGTTTAGAGTACTCACCTGTGTTGTGGGAAACCCCTGGTTCAAATCCCCTACACCTGAGGGAGAGAAGGGTTTTAAACGGGTACCTGTAACCTCTCAGGTGAGTCCCCTGGGCTATGGGATATTCTAATGTGGGGCTACCTCAGTCTTTCCTCCTGAAGATGTTCCACTGTGGATAAATAGTGAAAGAATCATTTGGCCAGAGGAAGAGGGAGGTCAAACATGAGAATGACTCTGTAGCCTGGGGGTTAGCGACCACACCTGGGAGGTGGGAGACCGAGGATCTAGTCCCCCGCTCCAGTGACTTCTTAAAATTATTTATCCACAGTGGAGAAGCTTCAACAGGAGAGACTGAGGGAGTACCACATAAGAATATCCCAGAGCTCTTGCCTGAGAGTTGGCAGATCCCTGTTCAAATTCATCTACTCTTCAGGTGGAGCGGGGCTTGAACCTGGAGTACCCTAACCACTGGGCTAAAAGTTAGGAGGAAGCTCTTCCTCTGAACCTCCCCTCATCCCCATCTTATTGCAGAAACAGCTTAGGTGCCTAATGCCAAGAGAGCCTTTGCACCTGATAATCCCAAGAAGATGGGGAGGTGCCTCCCTCAAGACTGGGTTTATGCACCAAACTCCCTCAGGGAGAGGGGCTTAGGACTCATCCCTCATCTTGGCATCTCCCATTGAGTAGCTTATGCGGGGAGCTGCCTAGCATGCTGGCTTTTGTGAACCCCATTTTGAGTCACCTGTCTCCCTATTCATTGTATAGAGAGCCTAGGCCTGAACTCAGGCTTTGTGAATCCCAGCAATTTTCTAGGCACCTAAAGGTTAGGCGTGGAGACACTCAGCATCACCACACCTACATTTCTTTGTGAATCTATCCCCTAAATCCCTAGTTAGGCTATTAAAAGTTACTTTGACTTTTCAGATATGCTGAGCACTCCCAATGAGACCAATGGGTGCTCCGCAATTCTGAAAATCAACCGACTTCAGTTTGGATGCCGATGTTTGAATGTAGGTACTTTAGTCATCCACCCAATTTTATAAATGTTGGCTGTAACCAGTATGATGGCTCTCACTTTTGTCAAAATATGATATGAAACAAATATCCCTTAGAAAGAGTGTACTGAGACTACCAAACTTATTTCAATTGTGACCCAGTCCGAATTAGATATCTAACACACTTGAATTAATAGAGAAGTAATCTGTTTGTGGAAAAAAGTGTTTATTCTAATGAATTTTATTGTTTTAGTGTTACCTCATAAATATTCTATTGAAGAATGCCACAGATGAGCCCAGTGAAGCTGCAAGGTAAAATCGTGAACGAAAGAGAAAATACTGTGGAGTCTTAAGATGGCAAATTGAAACAGAAATAAGTTGGTGTGAAAGGGCTGTACTTTTTGGAGGCCATTCAACTTGAACAGTATCAAAAATAATAGGTTGGATGACAGTGTTTTGGGGGATATTTGAAACTGAGTGTGTTGTAAAGTTTTTAAAATGGATTGGATTGAAATTTCTTGTAAAAGAATATTATATTCTTGTGGGTGCTTTTTATTACTATTATTTCATCTACCTGTAAACAAATAACTATATCCATGGTTCCCTTTTTGAACTTTTGTTTTGTAGCACAGACAGCGGGGCCAAATTTTGCTCTCAGTTGCAGTGTAAGGAAGATCAGAATTTGGACTGTTAGCCCGCATACATACCTTGAAGCCTCGTCTTTTTGATTTTGTACTTATTCGTAGATACCAAGGCCAGAAGGGACCATTTTGATCATCTGGTCTGACCTCCTGTATAACACAGGCCATAGAACTTCCCCAAAATAATTCCTAAAGCATATCAGAAAAACATCCAATCTTGATTTTAAAATTGTCACTGATGGAGAATCCCCTACGACACTTGGTAAATTGTTCCAATGATTTAGTATTCTCACTGATAAAAATTTACACCTTATTTCCACTCTGAATGTGTCTAGCTTCAACTTTCAGTTGTTGGATTAGATTTTGTTCTGTACTAGATTTAAAAGTCCATTATTAAATATTTGTTCTGCATATAGATACATATAGACTGTAATCAAGTCACCCCTTAACCTTCCAGTTGTTAAGCTAAATAAATTGAGTCTATCACTACAACTCATGTTTTCAAATCCTTACTAAAAAAAGAAACCTTATATTTAAAATAAAACCAAAAAGTTTCTTTTTAACCTTTATTTTCCCTTTTCAACTATTAGTTTTAATAAAATCTGTCTTATGCATTTTCTTATTAAAAAGGTTAATCTGATAGACAAAGCACATCATCCTGAATAATGTAAAAAGCAGGTAAACCGTATGGTGTCCACTCTTAAGACATTTTCAGTGTGGCTTACTGGATGTCAAATGTATTTACATGTGTTCTGACAACTTTGAAGGATAAAAGGCAGGGGTAATCAATTTATTTTTTGTCAAGGTTCAACTTGGTCAAGATATATTCAAGGTCCAGACTCCAGAGAAAATAATACAAAAATAGTAACAATAATAATAAGTAAATAATAAGATTTTGCGGTCTGTTTGAAAGTGTCTGACAGTCTGGATTTGGCCCGCGGTCCACCTATTGACTACCCATGATAAAAGTGTAGTTGTAACTGTGTCAGTCCTAGGTTATTAGAGAGACAAGGTGGGCGACTGTTCAGGGTAAAGTGGTCTGTTAACATCCCTCCAGTCATAGGGGGTAAAGGAAGGGGGCGCGGAAGGCAGTTGGCGGGGGTGTGTGGGTGTTATTAGCTGCTTTCTTTCCCCCCTATGACTGGAGGGGTATTCATGGGCCACTTCACCTTGAATGGTCCATTGAAATATGTGCTTATGGTAAACAGTCTGTGCCACCTTGTATTTAGCTATGATACTGAATACCTTTCCCAGTCCTGAAGAAGAGCTCTGTGTAAGCTTAAAAGCTTGTCTCTCTCACCAACAGAAGTTGGTCCAACAAAAGATGTTACCTCACCCACTTTGTCTCTCTAATATCCTGGGACCAACATGGCTACAGCAATATTGCATACAGCTTTGAAAGAGGCATTTGAATCCATCAGATCTATCTCTAAGTATTCAAAATCTGCATATTTTTAACATGCTATTAGTTACGTGCAACATTTAATTAAAAGTCAGAAAATACACGGAGTAGATCATAGCTATAAACAAGAGCTTGCCATCTATTTTGGGAGAAGGTTCTTTTAAGGATTCTAAATTAAAAGAAATGCTAAACTTTACATTTAAACAATCAAGACTGATACCAGACAAAGAAAGAAGTTTAAAAAAAAATTCCTATCGGTGCTTTTCTTTGCCACTGACTTCAACGAGAGCTTTATCCTTGACTTCAGTGGCAGCAGGATCTGACCTAATATATTTTAATGCAATATACAGTTCTTTTACAAATAATTTTTGTAATCACAAGTAAGGCCTAATCTTGCAAGCATGAACACATTACATCCTTGATGATTTTTCCTAAGAAAGCAAGGTTGAAGATGGGGTGAGAGATGGAAAGGTCTTTCTCACTCAATGTTGGGTTTTTCAAGAACGAGCAGACTAACGCTTTTTTCAGGTAAATTGGCAGGGTTGCTTATCTGAAGGGGCGGCTTAGTCACTAAGATGAATAAAAAGATGTTTTCCATTAATGAAGATATCCTTTTAGGAGTTGATTTTTTTGAAATGGGTGAGTCCTATGACATGATATAAATAGATCTATGTTCACTATATAATACTATGAAAGAGAAGTTTATGTGTCTCATCTAGGAAATGTTTATTTGGTTAATGTATTACTAGAGTTTTATTGGAGGATTCTTTACTGGAGGAATATTTTCGTTATTAGTAAGAACATTTTATTCTTTGATGGCTTTCCCCAGCCAGGAAGTTCATGGATCAGTTTTGTAGACAATGGTTTATATATTCCTAAGGGCTTCCAAAGATTACTCTTGCATAGTCGGATGGGTTGGCAGGAAAGTTGGGAAAAATAGCAGCCAACTCAAAGGTTCAAAACTTAGCAATGTTAAAATTGCACAACACAACTCATAATACTTTAGGAAGGTCGCCAGTTTAGAAAGTTGTGGATAAAAGTCTAAAAGCATCTAACAAGCTTCTTGAACCAAAGACAGTTAATCCTGGGGAAGTTACAGAAGAGCTATATTTCAGGAGGCTAGAACTAGAGGAAGGCTACAACAATAATGCCAAACAGTTATCTCGATTGTAAATGAGAGTGACTGTAAGGTTTCAAACATAAAGTGGCTGTCAACTTGCTGAAGTAAGAGCAGTACCTCCCTCACCAAGGTGTTATATCTTAGTGATCCGTGAAGTCCATTCTTACAGGAGGAACAGAAGACATTCAAACAAAACCAAGCCCATTGTCTCTCTGTCTCTCGAGGACATTTAGAATGCTACTGATCATGCTTGTGAGCTGATGGAAGTAAAGTATGCCCACTCAGTCTCTGATGGTGAAAAATACCAGGAGCAGCATGCACAGGCTCCAGGAAGTGGAGACACCTCATGGTTGTATGGGCTATTGCAGAAGAATGGTTTTGAGTACTGAATAGACAGCTACAGTTAAATTAACAGAGAAGAAGTGACCACATGGTCTGAAAGCCACCAAGGTTCAGAGACAGTCGTTAACAAATGATTGCTAAGAAACAGAATAGTTCTCCCATCTGTTGGAGGGGCTTATGGTTGTCTAGCCTGATCTCCATCCTAAATATCTGTTAGTTTGTTTGGATTTGGGTTTGTTTTCTTTTCTTTTACTCTTGCATTAATTTTTGGTTGACGTTTTTGGCTGATATTGTTTTATTTACAGTTGATTATTTTTTAATGGGAAGATGCAGTAGCCATTGGAGTCCTGCCTTGTGACAGGAGTGTAGCCTTTTGTAACAAAACTGACCCGTGTTATGTGGCTGGGGACAGGAAACAGAGACCAGTCTGTTATCAACACTGCTGTGTGTACTGCACCTTTATTACACCATCTGTCATTTATAAAATAATAGAAAATCTAAGGGCTTTTTGGCAGGAAGGGAATTTTCCTACCCGCCCATAGTCATTAGAGGTTTCGCGAGCACCTCAATTGCTTGTCAAAAATCATTCCTAAATGTTTAAGGAGCCTTCTTTCTTTCTTCCCTGCTCCCAAAATCATTGGTTGTGCCAAGAGGTAGGAAAGAGAGATGTGGCTTGATGGGCCCTTTCTCCTCTTTCTCCTTTCTGGCTGAAAGGGAAACTTGGGGTTGGTTTTTAGAAGTGCTCAGCATTCCCTAATTCTGCTTCCTTTAAAGTTAGTCCTGTTTACTTCAGTGGGGAGCAGCGTTAGGCCACTTCTGAGTACTTTTAAAAAATCACACCCTCAGGGTACAGACAGCCTGAATGCGGTTTTAAAATTTATCCCAGGTTGACTGACATTCAGTCAGTGTCAAACTCTCTATTTGATTCTGTTGCTTTCTGTAATTAGCCATAAAATCTGTCAGTAAAAAAGATCTGTACTGTGTCATTGAGAAATCATTATGAAATCTTCCAAAATATATTTTTCAGAAAGTGAGAAATGTTAAGGAAGGGAGGATATTCTTTTTAAGCTTATAACTAAATAATTGTTTCCCTTTCTTTTTAAAAGGTGCATAGCTGTTTGCTGCCTTGGAGTTTGGATATGTGAAGAACTAGTACAGTGCACAAACCATCCTCAAGTGAAGGATGCAATAAATGTTATAGGTGTAACACTAAAGGTATTAGTATGAATTGTGTTTGTGTGATTAACAAAGGGAACATTTGTATGAACAAGGTATTCTAGATACTTGAAATATTCATCAAGCATATGTTTAAAGTTAAGCATGTACTTAAATACTTTTCTGACTTAGGATCAAGATGTGTCCCAGTTGTGTATCCTGATTTTTTGGTTCTTTATGCTTATAATTTTATCTGTCTGCAAGTTTGTTTTTTAAATGCTATGGGGATTATCAGGAATTTGCTGACCATGGAATTGCTCAGTGAATTTATTTTTTGCTTGATTGAAATTTTCTTCAGGATCTTCCACATGTTCTCTGGCTGCTCCGCAGACTTAGTGAACCTGGCTTGTCTTTCACTCACTCACTATCTAAAATATCACTGTTAGCACAGGCACCGGCTTTTCAAAGTACTCTAGAGAGCATCTAATTGGAGTACCAATGACCAGAGTGCTGGATCAGCCACAGTTTCCTACCACTCTGTCACAGGTTGCTTGATGCTGTCTTTAATATCAGTCGAGATGGAATGAATGAAACAGTTTTACTTTAATGTATTAGCAGGGGGAATGAAAGAATCATGAAAAGATTCTTATTTTTGTGTGGTACAGCTGCTTTCTGGATACAGCCTCTTCAGCTGTATTGAAGACGCATAGTGGCAAAGGAATAGAGTTTGTTATGGGGTGATAAGTTCCTGCAGCTGTATAAATACTGTCTAAGACAAGGCATTCATTTGAAAATAAATTTTGATGAGCGGTAGGAGACACTTGCCTAGAGATGGTGTTAAATGACTTTTCTGTCATATCAAATGATTGGTAATTTGGTAGATGTAGGGGAGTGACAGTTATTCATTGTATCAAATTTTGGTGCAGTTATTGGAAAGTTATATTTTCTTTTGGCTTATAGAGAACAGCATGAACGTGCAGTTCTTTTGAAATAGTAAATATTTTAATTGAGTAAATATTCTTAATAATTTTTCAAAATCTTATAGGTAAGGCTCAGCCATCTAAGGAAAAAGTGGAAGAAATATCTTCTATTTTTAATCTTCAAATAATTCACTCATTTTTATTCAACTAGTGATAATTTTTGAAATAATCACAGTATGATCATCTTTGTTAGCATGTGCCTTTAATTTTTATAAACATATGTGTGTGTGAAATTTCATTATGTGCGTAGAGATATATTGGTCAAACAACAGAAACTTGAAAGCTTTACACAAATATTGGCATGATTTAAGAGGCCCTACTTGTGAAAAACTCAGAGCTTGAAAAGATCATGTAAAAAATTAACCTGTCATAAGCAGGAAATGGTTATACTACATAAGTAATGATAATTACTCATAATAATTAGTTATACTGTACTAAATAATGGAGATTATAGGTGGTGAAGGTAGCAATGCCTTTAGTTAAGATTGCCTGACACTTTCCATTATAAGACCCTGTTTTTAGTTGCTTATAACTTTGCCAAACTTTAACCATTTGGGCTGAAATATTCCATGCTGGGTACCTGCCTCAGGCTGATTTTTTATTTATTTATTTATTTATTTTTTAAAGTTTCAGCTAAAATGGTTCAGCTGTTTCTGAGAATGAGGTTAGAGAAAAATATGTTGTTTTTCCCATATTAAAAACAATTCTTAACAGTGTCATTGAGAAGCTCAGTAGCTCTAGCATCTCCATGCTATAGAAAAGAGACTTGAAATTTGGCTACTGGCATTGACCTGGTGCCAGGGATGTGCCTTTTGCCTTCTCTGTAAAAATTCACCCTAATTTGGCTACTTTCTGAGCCTTTGAAATGATCTTGTTTGCACATGCTCAGTAGAAACCTGTTAGTTTGGCAGCTAAATTCTTTGAAGAGTCCATCTGCACTGAGCATGCTCCATCGCTCCTACATACTAACCAGACTACTCATGCACCATTCTCACAGAGTGGATGAGTAGGATCCTGTGGAAAAATAGTATGTGGATCATTTATTTAAAGACTGTATTATGATATGATTTGCATATACAAAAGGAGTCCACATTAAGGTTGCATAGGTAATCTTAATTATGGCATTTCCTAACTTTGAGTGTTTGACTTTACAATCTTAACTACTACTTCAAGGGCTCTGCATATTCCCGCTTATGGGTTTTGTGCCACCTAGTCGTGCCTAATGGTAGAACCTTCTCTAAGCAGTGTCCATTAGCATGCTCACATGCCCCCTCCTACCCACCCCCTCAGTGTCTCCAAACATTCTGATGGTGAGGCTATATAAGGGGTCACAAGGTCCTTTACCACCTTAGTTCCTTCCAACCGCTTGCCTAGATGCAAGTGAACCACTCCAGTCCATTCGGATCCAGGGATGGTGGGAGATGTATGTCTCCATTGTGAATTGTTAGTTGTTTAGTATTGTAGTTTGTGTTAAGTATAGATTGGTAGTTAGTAGCTCAGTTCCAGGTTATGGCAGAACCAAAGAAGAAAAAGAAGCTGGGATACTTCAAGAGGTGTGCTTTGTACTCTGCTGTCTTCTTGATGTCAGATGATCACATTAGGTGCCTCAGGTGCTTGGGAGAGCATAACTCACTTTCTGGGTGTTCCATCTGCTGCACTTTTATGCCCAGAGCTCACAGGGAGAGGCAGAATTGGTTGCAGGTGCTTCTCCATAAGGAGGCCCTGGAGGCTTAACCTTCTGGATCCAGGCAGTCCTCAGATCCAAGGTCCCATGTGACAGAATACCAAAATCGAGGCGAGTTCTGGGCTCAGCTTCTGGATCCAAGAAGGTGGATTTGAGTATTTCATTGGATCCTGTGTTGTCCAAGTCTCCTACTCCAGTTCCGGGTTCATCTTCGGTTCCAAAGTAGACTTTTACTTTGGTAGCTGATGCGCACTGTTTAGCTTCCGAGCATTCCTTAGATCTGAGTGAGAAACAGAGGGTCTCGAAAAAGAGACAGGTTTTGACCGTTCCGAGATCTGCATCTTCTTCACCTGAGAAAAGGAGAGTAATAGAGGAGTTTATCAGTCTATCTCCTGATCTGTCTAAACGTTGTCCTCCTAACAGCTTTCTCTCTGCAAAGAACTTTCTCTCCATTTGTTTCTGTCCTCTGTCTGGATCTGTTGTCTCTGGTGCATTCCATAGTGGATCCAAGGCCGGATCTGTATCTAGAGGAGAATAGAGGAATAATAGAAACCTGTTTCCTCCTGATTTGTCCCTCTTTTTGGTGGTCCTCTTGCAGGTATGTTCCCATATCCAGTTGCCAGGTTGGCAGCCACCACAGGAACTTTTCAGTTGTCCTCCTTATGGATGGAGAGGTGATGTTTCATCTGTAAAGGATTTGGTGGGGGAGAAATCCTTGCATCCGATTCCACTATATCCATCTGCACCTCAAACAGTGGTTCCTGATTCTCTGTCTAAAGAAGATGATGAGGAGATTGCTCCTCTTTTTAAATTGGAGCATGCTGGCACAGACTATAATCCTGATTTGTCACCATGTGAGCATGCAGGAATGGCTTTTGCCTCTTCCCCTTCTGAGGACATGCTGAAATTTCATGATTTAGTGGATCACACGGTGTAAACTTTGCATTTAACTTTAGTGCCGGTGCAGGAGACATCCTACCTGGTGTTTACATTTTTGGGGCTACCTCCAAGAATAGGATGTCGTTACCAATCCTTGACAGTTTGCTGCAGCCTGCTAAGGCTGCTTGGTCCTCTCCTGCCTCTTGCCAACCTATTTCCAAGAAAATAGAGAAATTATATCAGCAGTGGGTTTTGCATATTTGCATTCACACTTTGTACCTACTACACTGGTGGTGACTGCTGCCAGTAATAGATTGAGGTTTGGACCCGTTTAGGCAGAGAAGGGAAGAAGATTGATTCCCTAGGGAGAACGATGTTCTCTTGTCCCTCTCTTGGCAAATTACCAAGCTGTTATAGCTCGCTAACAGTTCCACCTGTGGGAAAAGAAGGCACTGTTTGCGCAGGATTTCCCAAATGACAAAAAGAGATTGGGAAATGCAATCCTAATGGAGGGTCAAAATGTAGCAAAGCACTCTCTCAAGACTTCATTTGATGCTTCAGACTCTTCTGCTGGATCACTGACTTCTGCAGTTACTTAGAAGAGACATGTTTGGTTTCATTCCTCTTCTCTGACTCGTCATACTACAATTAAAGTGGAGGATCTCCCCTTCAGAAGAGATTGTCTTTTCTGTGAAAAGACGGATGAGTTGCTGGAGAAGCTGAAGAAGACAAGATCTTTGTGCTTTATTACTTCTACTAGGAGATCTTCTATTTTTTAGTTCCGTTATCAGAGACTGTATTATCCACAGTTATCTTCAGCTTATTTCTTATCAAATCAAAGACATCTACAACAGCACCAGCAGTCTACGTATTTCCAGAGCCAGCATAAGAAAAGGTCCTTTAAATCGAGGCCTAACTCTAAGCAATATGCTACCTTTCTGTCATCTTCGTCGCACGCTAGGCCTCAAATTTGATATGAGGATTGAGAGTCTAGAATCAATGAGCCGAGGACCCTTCCCTACCTGTGTTTGGAGATGTGCTAGCCCATTTTATCATCAGATGCAGGCTTATTACATCTGACAAATAGAGAAGGACTATGCCATTCAGTTCGGGAAACTACCCCTTTCAATTTCCCTTGCCCATCTATTTTTAGAGAACCTTCTCACAAGGCTAGTCTGCTTTCAGACATACAGAAATTTCTTCTCATGGGGGCTGTTAATGAGGTATCAGAGCACCTGCAAGATCAGGGGTTTTATTCAAGGTACTTTCTGGTGCTGAAAAATGATGGGGTGGGGGTGGGGGGTTCATTCCATTTTAGATTTAAGAAACCTAAACAAGTATATTCTGAAGTTTTGGTTTCATATGTTAACTCTGGCCTCCAGAATCCCTTTGCTTTCAATTATGGATTGGGTTTGTGACTCTTGATTTAAAGGACACATTTTCATATCTCTGTTTGGCACAGTCATCGAAAGTACCTTCATTTTGTGGTGGTGGGACACCATTTCCAGTATAAAGGGCTGTTATTTGACCTCTCTACAGCACCAAGAGTTCTTTCAAAGTGCTTCTTTGTCGTGGAGGCTCAATTGAGAAAGCAGGGTATTTTTGTTTACCCTATTCTGATAAAGGCTGTTTGTGATGATTTATTAAGCCCCATAGCTTTTTTCAGAACTGGGATTTCTCCTGAATGTGAAAAAAGTCAAATCCTTGTCCACCGCAGAAAATTTTATTCATAGGCTCCATATTGGACTTGGTAGCAGGGAAAGCCTTTTTACCAGAGGACAGATTTTCAAAAACAGCTCAGTATGTTTTATACATTCAAATATGTCAAAATCAGAAAGTAACCTTCTTTGTGGGTCTTATGGCAGCTACTACATATGTGACTCCGTTTGCACAACTCACAATGAGGCCAATGCAGCTTTGGCTGTCTCAGGTCTACAGACCAAATCTGGACAATCTCCAGATGTTAGTCAGCATGCCTCAAAACATTCTGGAATTATTGATGTGATGGTCAGTCAGAGAAAACATTCTCAGGGGTGTCCAGTTCTAACCCCCTTCACTTTCAGTGAAGGTAACTTGAGATGTGTCAAACTATGGTTGGGGTAGGGCAACATCTGAGTCATCCTATAGTTCAGGGTCCTTGACTTTTCAGGAGAGAGCTTTGCACATCAGCGTGTTCTCAATTTATTTAGGACTCTGTTCTCTCTTCCAGGTTATTTTCAGTACTGCTTATCAAACTACCCATAAGTGGCAATATGCAGAGCCATTCAAAAAAAGAAATGAAGGTTGATTACTTGTAACCAGAGTTCTTCAAGAGGGCTCTGCATATTCACACTTCCCACCCGCCTTCCCCTTTTTTTTCAGAGTTATTTTCGTTCTGTCCCTTGGGTTGGTAAAAGGAACTGAGTTGGTAGAGGGCACTCCCCCTTATATAGTCTCACCTTCAGAACATTCGGTGGCACTAGGGAGTGGGCTAGGAGGGGGCACATGAGCACTTTAATAGACACAGCTTGGAGAAGGTTCTCTTGTTAAGCACCACTAGGCAGCACAAAACCCAAAATGTGAACAAGCAGAGCCATCTCGAAGAACTCCAGTTGTAAGTAACCTTCATTTTCCTTTAATGTAGTTTTTATGGCTGTAGTACCATTTAAAATAGTAGAAACTCTAACATTACTGTTTATTATATGTGAATATTTTTTTCTGGCATGATACTTCTTTGTTTAATTTTATTTTTTTTTCTTACAGTTTTCTAATAAACTGGTAGCTCAGATAGCCTGTGATGTTCTTCAACTGCTAGTTTCTTATTGGGAAAAGCTTCAGAAGTATGAATCCTCTCTATCCAGGAAAATTACTGAAGTATGTCTTATCTCTTCAAATACTCATGTCTGGGAATTGAAAATAACACATCTGATGTTCTGTGTTGATTGTTCATAGAATTGAAAAAGCTTCAAAGTTAATAGAATGTCCAACTGATGCTATTTTTCACAGTTGAAAGAATTGTTGCTTACTATAAAGTTACAATCTTAGAACTCTAACTTTCTTTGCTTCCTTCTGCAATCATTATTAGGAGAGTTCTTTGCTATAGTTTGCTGGAGCCAGTGTAATTTTTTCCAATTTGCACTAATTTATTTCTAGAATCTGCTAACAATGTGGAACTCTCAGTTTGGTTCAGATGCTATATACAAAAATGGCTGCTAACAGCTCTTTATAGTCTTCATCCAAAGTCTGTTGAAGGTCAATGGTTCAGGCCTTGTATTTATTAAAGATACAAAATGTCTTTTTGTAATTTTGTTTGCCTGTGGGTTTGCTTTTTGTGCAGATTCTCGTGGCCACCATTGCATTTCTTTTGCCAAGTGCTGAATACTCCTCTGTAGAAACAGATAAAAAGGTATGTGGCATAAAACACAAACTCCGTCATTATTTTTGCTTCTTGAACTGCACATTAAATGAAATCGTTTAGTCCTAAATCTTATTTTAAAATATTAAGCTAATATTTAAACATTTTGATGAATTTGATGAGTATTGCTTATGTATTCTTTTGCATGTTTCTGTTTAGTTTATAGTTTCATTATTACTTTGCTTGTTGGATTGGTGCATGGCGCTACCAATGAAAACCTTACTAGAGCCAGTATCTACTGTTCTGGAAGATCAACATTCCTCCAAAGCTCCCTTACTGGATTACATATATAGGGTGAGTATGAAGGATCAATTCAGTATGAATTGTTTTTAACAAAGTTTTTAAATGTGTAAAGATGTGCCTATTCTGGATCATTGAGGCACAGAAGCATTATGGAAGTATAACTGATGATTCCATCATTTGAATTACATTGACGTTTTTCAGTTACTGTTGTTTAACTCCATGGGTTAGTTATGAAAACAAATTAAAATTTCACCCCTAACATTTAGGGGGTAGATTTGATTTTCTGGAAAGTTACAGGTCTGCTCAGTAGCTTTGGAGCTTAAAGGAGTTAAAATGGCTCCTTTTTGAAATTTCAGGGCTGGTTTGTAGTGTTTTGGGGATCATGTTGACTTACAAATGATTATTTAAATGCTTCAATCATTGGGTGGATAAATAACTAAACAAAATAGTATGTATAGGTTAGTTAAAAAAATTAAAGGGACAACATATTCTGAGCACTACTTGTCATGACTCTTTCTATTACATTATAAATACCAATTAAAAAAAGAAAGTCATTTGATGCCAAGATCTGAAATGTTACACACACAAACTCTGGAAATAAAAAAATAAAATATTAAATGTTGGCAGTTTTGAGAGAAAAAAGAAAGTGCCTTGGCCAACAGATCTTAAAACACTAGAGAAGCAGGGTCCTGGCTCCCAAGGAGCTTTAGGAGTCCTGCCAGGGAAAGCACATACAGTAACTCCCCACTTAACGTCCTCTCGCTTAACGTTGTTTCGATGTTACGACCCTGCTCCATTACAGAACATGGTCATTTAAAGTTGTGCAATGCTCCCCTATAATGTGGTTTGACCTTCTGCTTTGTCCACGGCTGACAGCCCCCCTATCAGCTCCCCTACGGCCCCCCCCCAGCGCCTCCCACCCGCCGGCAGACCCCACGGATCAGCGCCTTTCCCCTGTTCCCCCCGACTCCTGCCCGCGGCAATCAGCTGTCTTGCGGCATTCAGGAGGCTGGGGGGAGGAGCGAGGATGCAGCACGCAGCCTCCCCCCTCCTTCCCCTGCCTCCTGAATGCCGCAAACCAGCTGATTGCCACGGGCTGGAGGCAGGGGAGGGAGGGGAGAGGCTGCGTGCCGCGTCCTCGCTCCTCCCTCCAGCCTCCTGAATGCCACAAACCAGCTGATTGCCGCGGGCAGGAGGCAGGGGAGGGAGGGGAGAGGAGCAGGACGTGGCGTGCGGAGTAAAGGGGGAGGAGGTGGAAGGGGAAAGAGGCGGGTTAAGGGTGGGGTTTGGGGGAAGGGGTGGAGTGGATGGGCCGAGGGTTGAGCCCCCCGTCCCCGGCAAAGTCCGTGCATGTGCTTGCAAGAACAGCAAGAGGAGGAGCTGGACAATCCACCCTCTTCCACTCTCTGACTCCACCACCTCAACCAAGCTTCATACTCAGCAATGATGATTGTAGTATTAAATTGCTTGTTTAAAATGTATATAATGCCTTTTGTCTGGCAAAAAAAAATTTCCCTGGAACCTAACCCTCACTATTTACATTAATTCTTATGGGGAAATTGGATTTGCTTAACATCATCTTGCTTAAAGTCGCATTTTTCAGGAACGTAACTGCAACGTTAAGTGAGGAGTTACTGTATTCTAATAGCATGACTAGTAAACTTCACAAAGAAAGGAGTTCCTGTCTTGAGGACCTTAGGAGATCCATGGCAATGTTATGTCTTTCTTGCACACGTGTTTATGAGGACAGCTGGATCTGGATGAAAACTATATGCTCCTCCTGCTGTCAGAGCTGTGACTGTTGAATGAGGTCCCCCTAGAGGAGCTCTGTAGGAAAACACACTATAAATACTCAAGACCAACACTGAGGAGATAGAAGTCTACAGTTGTGTAAAGCCAGTTTCAGCTTTTGTGGCCATTTCCCAGTGGACAAGCACCCACTCAAAATAAAGAGCAGTCTCCATGACTGCTCATCCTAAGACACTTGTAGAACTTATTCATTTAATGCAAATACCAATAATAATCAAATGAAGACAAGAAATACAGTACAACTACGTATAATTAGCAAAATTTTCCATAGGTAAGTTAAACATGTTTTATGAAATATCAGTACATCTTTCAAGTAAACAAAATAATCTAGTTTATAACTGATGTAATACACTTTTGAATATGTCTACATATGCCTGAGGGATGATATTCTATAATGACATTCCAATTTATAACAATATACCACAGTAGATTTTGTCCCAATTGTGAAATTGTACTTAACAAGCATGAAGTCAGTCTTGCTTTAAAATATGCATAAACACATTTTCCAAATATAAAAATAGCATGTTTATATTGCTTTTATTTAAAATCAAGATCTGTGATGATAAATAGTTTTGTTTTCGTGGCTAATATAGTAGTTTACTGATAAAAAGATAATTTGATAAGAAAAAGCATTTTCTTTCATTCTTAAAGAATCGGTGAGAATTTAACAATGGGCATTATTATTATATCAATAATAGATCATATTTATTATTAATTTGCATTGTACTAGCCCAGAGGAGCCCCAGTCTTGGACCAGGGTCCCATTGTGCTACGTGCTGTACGAACACCCAAAAATGATGGTCCATGCCCCACAGAACTTACAATCTAAGTATAAGACAAGAGAGAACAGGTGGATTCAAGAGACAGATTGGTAGAGCACCAGGAAACAGAGAGACAATACTGGTCAGCACAATGGCAGCATTCTCAGCACACCAGATGTATATGTGTTGTCAAGTTTTTAGTAGACATCACAGCAAAGGAGAGTTTTATGGAGAGGTAATCTTGCAAATGTTTATGAAGGGCAGCATGGGACAGAAACACAAAGATGCTTGTTTGAAAATTTAGCAAGTGGACAATAAAGGCTGGTGGCATTGTCATAATGGAGGCAGGAGTTAACCTCTTGATAGTTTGAGAGGTGGTAGGTAGAATAAGGATAAGCCGTGAAGGACCTTAAAAGGGATGACAAGTAGGATAGTAATGGAGAAGCAAAAGCCAGTGGAGAGATGCAAAGAGAAGGGTGACTTAGTCAAAGCAGTGAGCTGCGAAAATAATCTTTGCAGCAATTATTTGTATTGATGCAAGCAGGGAGAAATTTAATTTGTCAAGGCAAGAAGGGAGAATGTTGAAAACGGAGGTTCTTGCGCTAGTCAGGATACAAAATGAGGGCCTGGACTAGAGTTTCATTTTAGCAAAGTGATGTAGGAAGAAGCAGCAAGATTTAGGGTATGTCTACACAGCCGACATTAAAGCTCACGGCTTGTGTAGTTGCGGCTCCAGCGCTGGGAGAGAGCTCTCCTAGTGCTGTAATAAAACTACCTCTGCGAGGGGAATAGCTACTGTCTACATTGCCACACCCCTGAGCAAAGAATGTTTCAGTGCTGTAAGTGGCAGTGTCGACAAGGCCTTAGACATATGCTACAATGTGTCAGAATTTAACAGCATAGTAAATTTATCTCATCACTGTATGTCACTTGACTTGATATTTTTTTTGTACAATTTATTTCTAGTACAATTTTCGTCTCTTTTCTTCTTACAGGTGTTGCACTGTTGTGTTTACGGCTCAAGCACATACACGCAGCAAAGCCATTACATATTGAGCCTTGCAGATCTCTCATCTAATGACTATGATCCATTTTTGCCATTGGGAAATGTCAAGAATTCTGAGCCAGCACATTCCCATTCCACCCCAGATTTGGGAAATCTGCTCACTGTTGTTGAGGGTAAGTGACTCCAAAGAAAATAACTTGAAGATTGCTAGGATTTCAACATTAACAATATGAGGATTTAATAACCTGCTAAGTGGCATTTCTTAGTTGAAAAACATGCTTGCACAGGTAACACTGAATAATTCTACAGGTATTTTATAGGGAAAGCCATGTGGTTCAACGCATTCATAGTCTGGAGTCAGGGCCGGCTCTGGCTTTTTCGCCGCCCCAGGCGAAAAAGCCTCCG
>NW_020664483.1:3846727-3863227 GCF_002925995.2 Terrapene triunguis
GGCGAGCCCTGCTGTGGCCCCGCTCTCCCTGGCGGCCGGAGCGCCGCACCGCGCCGCCCCCCTCCAGGTGCCGCCCCAAGCACCAGCTTGGGTGCCTGGTGCCTGGAGCCGGCCCTGTCTGGAGTTCACTTATGTTAGGTGTGTTCACTATATTAGGAGAATACCAGTGAGGGACCAGAAAATTTCACACACTTCTTGATGCTTACTAAAATGTGTCAAAACCAGAATTTCTTTGTAGATAAGATAGCAGCCATGATAAATTATGACTGCAAATACGTCAAAAGAAAACATAAAGAGATCTTCAATATGACTCCAAACGTTAAATGTTTACCTCAAGAGCCCTCTTTTAGAAGGGAAAACCATCAACTAGTTAACCACATAAGGAAGTTGATATACTGTTTTGAAAAAAGAGAGGGCTGGAACTCCTAACACATCTGAGCTAGAATGGCAAGAGAGTAAATTTTTGTCCCAGTTAAGAAGTCTAATTGAAATTCTCATTTGGAGTCTAGGTGGATAATAGTATTGAGGTAAAGTATATAAAAAATGTTAATTGTGAGTATGCTTTCTATGTTAATTTTAGTTGTTTAGTGATGTATGACAGAGAAGATGACCTTATCTATTGATTCAAATTTAATTTGCATAAAAATTCTGAGGTTAGATTGAATTCAAAACCTCAGATAGATAAGAATTTGTAATAATAAAAACTGCGTTCTGATGTACAACAGTTTGGGGCTAGATTCAAAACAGCTCTATTTCTGCTGCTTGTCAGAGCATCATGAAAACTTCCCAAAGTCAATTAATAGACTGCAAATATGTGGTATGGAATACTTAGGATCTCGCAACCTCACAAAATCATTGTAAAAAGGCACAATTGGTAATCCAGGCATTGGAATTTACCGGTAATTCCTTGTGTAATAATAGAGTATTAATACTCGTTGTCAGTGGTTCAACTACTAAGATGAACAAAGAAAAAAAAATGTCACTTCTCCCATGTGCCTTTTCTATAGTGAGAAAGTCATAGATATGATGGCATTGGGCAATCACTTTTGCTTGTGCCTACGTATACAGAATTAAAACTGAGTGAATAAAATTAACTCCAAATCAAATCCTTTTGAGAACTGTGTGGCTAGTCCACTGTGTACCATGTTTGAACACCTTTTCTGCTTTATGGGAAGCTAAACAAGTACAGCGTCATCAGTGATCTGATGTTGATGGAATAATATGAAAACTCTCCAAACAGCAGTGGCTCTTCACTTTTTACTAAAAATGACTTTTAACTTTGTAAATATTGGTTTCAAGGAGAGTCTCACTAGGAACGTTTGGGAGCAGAACTTGGACCTTATCTGATTTACTGAAACCCAAAACATGTCATCCATAGACGCTGGCAAGCTCAATGGTATAAAATTCTATTAAAGAACTATAAACATGCAGCATTTCTTGGGGATTGTTGCAAGAAAAACGCCTGTGATTGTAATACCTAAAATGGCCAAATAAACATTTTGTAGATGAGAGAGAGAGAGAGTCATCTCTCTCACAGTATTTTATAGTGAATTTAGTTCTATGTATGTCACATCATTTGATTCAACCATTAAAAAAAAATCAACTGCTACAAGGATGTATTCATTAAGGGAAAACATCTATTTATGTATTTTGGTCAATATCATTAATTCAAGCATTAGATTAAGAATAACTTCCAGAGTTCAATATTGTTCTAAAAACTTTATATAAATCATTTCACAGAAATATTTTTTACACAGGATTCAGAAACACAGATGCAGTATAAGGATGTACAAAATAATGCTAGACCAGGGATAGGCAACCTATGGCACGCATGCCGAAGGCGGCACGCAAGCTGATTTTCAGTGGCACTCACACTGCCTGGATCCTGGCCACCGGTCCGGGGGACTCTGCATTTTAATTTAATTTTAAATGAAGCTTCTTAAACCTTTTAAAAACCTTATTTACTTTACATACAACAATAGTTTAGTTATATATTCTAGACTTATAGAAAGAGACCTTCTAAAAACATTAAAATGTGTTACTGGGACGCGAATCCTTAAATTAGAGTGAATAAATGAAGACTCGGCACACCACTTCTGAAAGGTTGCCGACCCCTGTGCTAGACTTTCTATGCTACTTTGAAATACGGTTCTTTCTGTGTTTCATACTGGAACAAATTTTCATCACTACAGCATGTTTTCTTTTTACTTCCCTTGTACCTGCATTTTTAGTTTAACAAAAAGGTTAGAGGCATTAAAACCAATTGCTCTGCACACACTTCTTGCTGAGTGGGTACATTTTGTGAAGAGCAGAAAGATAAAAATAGATGTGAGAGAGATTTGTCATTTTAGGTAGAACAAAATGTTTCTCAACTTGGATATGTTTGTGCCTTATACACTCTTCTATTTTACTGTCGTGCTATTTTCAAACGAACGTTAAAAAGGGATTCTTCCTGCTTTTTAAAATTTTTTATGTTATTTACATATGGCTTTTACCTATCACATTATTCATCACTCGTTATAGCTGGCTACAACAATACAATAGGTTTAATCAGGTCAGAGAAAAGAGGAAACAAATTACAGTAACAGCTGCTATAGTAGCAACAGGCATTGTAGAAGCAATACTGAGTGTGTATTTTTATTGAAATATAATAGTAGTGTAGGGAGAAAGCAGATTACTAATTTTGCAAGGTAACTATCCAGGATAATTAAAATAAGTTAAATACAAAAAGTTAATCATTACAAGATCAATTAAAATTAATAAAGCTTTCTGTTGTTTGTCTCTCCCACTTCTTTAGTATTCTCAGCATCCACAAGAAAATTAAACATAGTCCCCAACAATTTGGAAACCTGACAGCTTGAAATCACTGTCACTATTTTTATATTAATGAAAACCTCAACATTAGGAATATTAAACATGTTTATTCTAAAAACCAAAGTTTATGCAGTAAACGGGATATTTTTTTCTCCCTTTTGATTGGATCTTCTGGGGGCTTTTTTGTTGTTGTTGTTGTATAACCAGCAAGCACCAGAGTAATGCCCACCCCCTTCAGCTTTCTTCTGCTTGGCCCTTCAGCTTCTAACCTTGTGTTTACCCACTGCAGCATAATGACAACGTACCTCACTGGGATCGAATACCTGTGTTCATACTCTTTGCCTGAGACTGAGAGGGGAGAGTGTAGGTTCCAGAGCCTCTTTACCCTTCAGCACTTCTTCTTGGAGGTGATAAGGGTTTTCTTCTCTTTGAGGGCAGACTGCATGAAACTACCCATACAACAATAATTGTAACAAAAACAAGGTTTATTAAAAACAGAGAGAAATAGAATTGCAGCAAGAGAAATAGTTTGCTTAACATATCTAGATTTCTAATTCTCATAAACTAGGTAAGGCATTTTCAGCTTAGTTACAGCTCGTGAAAGCAGTCCTCTGTATCTAACCCCTTTGGTCCTTGTCTCAGCACGGCTCTGCTCACTGTCGGTACCAAGATCCTTGATCCAGGGCAGGTATCTCCACTTTCCAAACCAGTTTTCTCCACCTCAGTCACACTCACAGTAGGGTACCAGATTCATGGCTCATCTTGCAGGAAGTAGCCCACTGAGGAGAGGCAGACTATTGAACAATAAAAGCTTAATGACCTAGCTCAGATGCCAACTTTCACAGACCTGGTTGTATCTTGTTAAAAGCCCTTAGACGGGTTTTTTGTTCTTTTGTCATGAACTATGAATTATGGACAGAGGCCTGGACACTCTTTCACAGCCTGATTCAGCTGACTTTTACAGACACTTATATCCTGTTGCAGTGTTGGGATGAACTTGAAGCCTGTCGGTGATTGATTATGCCCCAGTGAAAGAAATGCTGAATACCTGAATAAAAACTTGGAGATAGTCATCTTTCTTTGTAGAGAATGAGGGAGTTAAGTGTATTTTTTAATATCTTATGCACCTCAGTATATCAGTTTGATAGTATCCTGTCTGAATGCAAGTTAAATCAAAGGGTGCGGTAAGGGGGGAAACTACAAGGGTTAGTAAGGGTCCTTTGGGAAACTGTAGGGAAATGGGAAATAACCCCTGGCTTGGTGCCCACTAGGTTGGCAAAGTTTACTCTTCCGAGGCCAAACTTAGGATCAAAGGGTATACTAAAACCTTAAAGATGCTGGCCTAGGCTGGAAGGGGAGTGCAGGTTTGAGTGGGCTGTCAGCAGCAGCTGGAGTTGTATTCGTGACACACAGAGAGAGAGAGAGAGCGAGCATGCTGCTGCAACAATGCAGACTGTCCCCCCCAGCCCAGGGATGGGCCTAACTGGGCTGAATGGAACTTATTACAACTTGCAACGAAAGATCAGGGTTTAGGTAATGGGAAATATGCATATAGACCTTTATTGTTTTAACCTTTGATTCTGGTTGCTAGGTACCTTTAGCTGAAAGAATAAATAATGCTTTGTTCTGAAGAAGCTATTTCCATGTCACTGCAAACTTATTTTGTCACAGTTTTCCAGAGGAAATGGGCTTACAGGTGCCAAACCCGCATGCCAAGTTGGGCTTTTCAGGTTATCACATTTGGTAAGGGAGCTGTAGCCCAGAATCTAGTCCAAGAATGGTAGGATGATGTGGTTCCACCCAAAGTGACGTGCAGGAATCCAGGCTGGTCACCTGGGGGATGCACTGAAGAGGGACTGAAAGGGGTCTAAATCACAGCTTGCCCTGTAACGGTGGTGGTGATGTTCTAGATTATGAACTTGTTTGGACCATAAATTCATTCTGAAGAGTATGTAACACAGCTAAGAAGTCGTGAGCCAATGTCAAATAAGATGAAAGTAAGCTGTTGCTAGTGCGCTATGGCTGGGTTCGTTGCTCCGTGACCCCCTTCTGACAACAAAAATCACTACAGAACCCCAGGAGGAGGGACTGAAGCCAGAGTCCCCCCGAGCCCTGCCAAAGCCTGAGCCCACCACCTCAGGTTGGGGGGACCAAAGCCCAAGGGCTTCAGCCTCAGGCAGGGGGTTGGGGCCTGTAACCTGAGCCCCAAGCCTGAGCTTGGGCCCTGGGCGGTGAGGCTCAGGCTTCAGCTTCCACCCCAGCAAGTCTAATGCAACCCCATTAAAACGGGGTCGTGACCCACTTTGGGGTCCCAACCCACAGTTTGAGATCCGCTGTACTATGGTATTCAAGATTTAATGAGACTTTAGACTGGAGTAGCAGCAAAGAACATTTGAAAACAATCATCTGTGTGTTGTGTGTCTGTCTTTGCAGATGTAAAGCACTGTATGCATGATAAGTATTGTTTATTAAGAGGCTTGTCAGTGCTCAGCCCGTAGGAAGGAGGAAACACCTGACAACACTCTTGTAACCTCTTCTTGCAGATGAATGGACTATCATTGATTAGGTCCAGAAAGAGCTGTTTCCAGCCCATTGTGACAATGCAGGCAGCTGTTTTGTGTCTTTGAGGGTGGACAGGGACAGTAAAATTAAATGTTCTTGAAGATTCCACTCTTTAAAAAAAAGGGGGGGGAATCAGGGGGTTTGTGAAATACAGCTTACACAGACATGAAGAAAAGCTGTGTGTAAGCTCAAAAACTTGTCTCTCTCACCAAAAGAAGTTGGTCCAATAAAAGATATTGCCTCACCCGCCTTGTGAGCACAACAACAATACTTTGGTAGTGTTGTTTTACATCAAATTTGGGAGTATATAGAGAGAATTCATAATTGCAACTCACCTTGCAAGAACGACTGGCACTGTCATGGCAAATAGACAAATGCTTTATGATTGATCAGGAAGTGATAGATCAGCTCTGCCTCATTAGATTATAACAATTATTATGTTGTTATAGGTTTCAGAGTAGCAGCCGTGTTAGTCTGTATCCGCAAAAAGAACAGGAGTACTTGTGGCACCTTAGAGACTAACAAATTTATTAGAGCATAAGCTTTCGTGGGCTACAGCCCACTTCTTCGGATGCATATAGAGTGAAACATATATTGAATAACAATTACTCAGAATAACAATATATGTTTCACTCTATATGCATCCGAAGAAGTGGCCTGTAGCCCACGAAAGCTTATGCTCTAATAAATTTGTTAGTCTCTAAGGTGCCACAAGTACTCCTGTTCTTTTTATGTTGTTATAACAATCCATAGCCCACTAACGCCTCTTTTTGTCCTATGATTGTGGTGGTTATTAACAGGCCATTTCACATTGAATGGTCCCTTAGAATATGTGTTAACTGCTTATGTTAAACAATCTGTTTCACCTTCTATTCAGCTGTGACACTCTGAGTAACTTTCCAAGACCTGAAGAAGAGCTCTTTATAGCTCGAAAGCGTGTCTGTCTCACCAACAGAAGTTGGTCCAATAAAAAATATTATCTAACCCATCTTGTCTCATCAGATTTCTTTAATGTCCCAACTTCCTTATTGTTAAACACTCTCTTGCTCTCTCGCTCTGTGTCTCATATCTGTGGATGAGCTACACTTTGTGGGTTATAAATAAATATGAGCCTAGTACAGTAGAGATAAGACAACTCTGATAGCCAGTCTCAGGTCAAATTTTTCATAAAATAAATGTTACCACTTTCACTGGATGTCATTATAGTCTTATTCCCAGATAATTACATTTTGAGGGAGATGTGAATTAGAATAAATGTAAAATATCCAAAAGAGAATTTTGAAACCTAAAGATTGTTCGAAAAGGAATGTGAAGTGTTTGGGTTTTTTTATTTAAAAAAATGTCTCTCTAATGGAAAAATGGATGGCTTAAAAGAAAAAAAAATCAAAGCAGCCTGCAATGGACTACATATTGATTGAAATGTGTGGGTGCTCATTTGCTGCTGTTGTTGATTATTATCTTTGTATTGATTGATTTTTAGAAAAAAGAAGAAGAAGCTTGGAATTAATACCTCTAACTGCACGGATGGTTATGACACATCTAGTAAACCACTTAAGTCACTATCCCCTCAGTGGAGGACCTGCTATTCTTCACAGCCTTATTAGTGAGAATCATGACAACTTTTATGTGGAATCTTCTGAGCTGTCTTCAGAAGTCTTCAGAAGTCCAAACTTGCAGTTATTTGTATTTAATGACAGTACTCTTATATCTTACCTTCAAATTCCTGCAGAAACGACCGTGGATACTGAGCCAGCAGGAGCCCTCTCAGATGTAAGAGTTATTGTCAGAGATATCTCAGGGAAATATTCTTGGGATGGCACGATATTATACGGACCTTTGGAAGGCTGTCTAGCACGTCAGACTGGAAATAATTCATTTATGGTTTCGGGCAGTCATGAAGGGCAATTTGAGGCCCAGACAGACTTTTCTCAAACAGAAGAAGGAGAGGATGCTCTTGACGAATTGCTAGAAAAGATTGGTAACACTAGTCCTGAATGCCTTTTACATCCACAGCTAAAATTAAATGAGCCATCACCACCACCATTTGGTATGAGCCATGATCAAGAGAATGAGATCATAGAAGCCATAATAAGGCAGAGTGCCCAAGAAAAAGAGCATGTACATAAATGCAGCTCTGATTTTGATATGAAAGTAGCCAGGGAAGAAGAACCAAGTTCTGCTGAACCACAAGCACCATTTTATTTCTGTAGGCTGTTGCTAAACGACTTAGGAATGAATTCTTGGGATAGAAGGTAAGAATGTATCTATGAATGTATGTTTGTAATGCTGCTGCTATCTAAAAAAACTGAAGAATTCTTCAGTTTCCCTGTGCTATACTCCCACAATTGTGATTTACAAAGATGCTCATGCTGGAGTCCCCTTGGTATTAATCAGATGGAGCCACTGGCATAGCAGAGAAGGATCCCTGGGTCTGAAATAGCCCAATTTGATTAGCTTCAGGGTAGGCTGCAAAATACCTTTGTTTCCCAAAATATTGGAAAAGAGAGAGAACTGTGAGGTTGGTTAGTAGTTGGGGAAAGAGCATTTTTCAGTCTTTACTTGGTTTTGCTGGTTGGGGGTCTATGGGACAGAACTGATGCAGTTTAGTCATAATGAATGGAATTTTTAGATATATATTTTAAGTCATCCTTTTATTTAGATGTGTGAATTATTAAACTTGCGTCATATATTCTGTGATGCATTTTCCCTTAAATCTTTGTTTTATGTATCTATAGAAAAAGCTTTCATCTACTTAAGAAAAATTCTAAATTATTGAGAGAGTTGAAAAATCTGGACTCCCGGCAATGGTAAGTGAAACTTACTCAACAGTTCTAATGTTAAAGGCCACATTTTCAAGGGGGGGCACCACAACGGCATCCCCCAAACTAATCATTCCCAGAAGAAGTTGCCTGTGCTAGCAATGCAAATACTTGTTGTGCATTGAGTTTTTGATGAGAGAACCTTGATAGTCAATAAATCAGCTTATTACTGTTTTCCCCATGCTTTCAGTCCATTTGGGTGACACCCTCTTCACGAGTTTGAAATGAAAAGGTTTCTTGGGGGGGGGTTTTGTTTTTTTTTTTTAACTGGAGTGAGCAAATTACTTTTGGTGTCACTATGTATGAGATTGAATATAAGTAGCAGAAATATATGACTCCTTAAACAAAAATCCTCTTTTCATGCCAGTGTCCATAATGACATAGGTGAAAGGAACTACTATAACTGTATATTAGCCAAGGAATATTTTCCCAAAGAATTTTCTTCAAAATGATTCATATGACAATAGCAGTCCTCTAAAGAGCAAGCTCAAACCCATCTCTTTAGAATTAGGCAATGGCAGAATAGAGTTCTGAATGTTGTGTACTATTTGCCATTCCTTAAAGTGTGATTTTTTTTTCTTTGCAAAGTGACTGTAAAGATAGCATTGTGTCCCAATAATTTTCATAACAAATATGCTCAGTTTACCCCCCAAAAAACCCTTTTTTACACACCTGGGTTCGTCAAACTCAACTTGGGTTCTGAAAGTCCATAAACGTTTTTTCCTTCTTCTACATCAGTAATTAAGATTCTACAGGCCAAATTATGCCCTCATTAACACCTGGGCAATTCCATTGTCTTCAGTGAGGCTGCACAGATGTAAGTGATTAACCCTGTAATTGTAATTAGGTAATCAATTTTTTGCTGATGCACAAAAAGAATAGAATCCAGTTTCCTCCCCCCCCCCAATGGTGTTGACTCTTCAGTGTAATCAGAAGTAAAACATGATAAAAATTAGTTTTTGCCACTGAAGTAGGATGACATGACTGTATTCCTATAAGGAGCAGATCTGTTAAGTAAAATGGTATGATTTTTATAAAGTCACATTTCAGAGTACAGTGCTCTTAATTTGAAGAAAAATTAATTGAACTAACAAGTTCTTCTTCAAGTGATGGTCCCTATGTATATTCCACATGTGGGGTACACATGTATGCCATGCGCCCAAGTCCAGAAGTTCTTCAAAGCAGTGTCCTTTGGTCCATACATGTGCAGTAGCTCTCCTTGTGCTCTTGACCAGTGTTATAAAAGGCAGTGAGGGTTGATGCCTCTCCAGTTCCTTCTTACCACCACATGGCCTGAGTCGGACTCATGTCCTCCTTCACTTAGTTGTATAATCTATTTGTATATAGTTATATTCTTAGACTAATAGTTAGTAGTTAAAAAGTTATAGTATAGTATCGAGTATTTCTTTCTGTCCGGTTGGGGAACCCCTCCCCCAGCTCTGGGACTATGCCGCAAAGTCCTGCGATTCAAAAATTGCGTCTCCTGCCCTTGATCCTTCTCCATCTGTCATGAACATCAACAATGCCTGTACTGTTTGGGTGAGGAGCATATCTCCGCAAAGTGCAATATTTGCTTCTTCTTCCCACCCAGAACTCAAAAAGCCTGGGAGCTTCTCCTACAGAAGCACCTCATGGAGAAGGCTATGGGGCCCCTGTCCGATCCAGACCCAGGAGACCGGCCTCACCTACCTAGCATGTGCCTTGGAGTGGCGCTGTCAACATCTAAACCCGAGGACTCTTCTTCTCGGGCTCCTCATGAGCGCAAGGACAGATCCCTGTTGAGGACTGTCCGTAAGAAACGCATTTCCTCCCCAAAGCAGTCTGGGTTGTGTGAGACGTTGCAAGCGGAACCTAAGGAGCCAGCTCCAATGAAGACACCCAGATCTGAGGGCAAGATACATAAAAAGAAAGGTCCGCCAATTCCGTCGGTCACCCTGGTACCGAAGCATAAGGATGGACACTTGCCAGTTCTGTCTGAGTGCTGCTCCAAATCCATCGTCGGTACCACCTCATCCATCTAAAGACTGTCCAATTGTTGTTGATGCATTGGATCCATCAGACTTAACTGCAGGAACCCATCAGGCATCAGGGCATACCAAGACTTATATAATATCGGAGGATATATTCCTCCTTATCCTCAGTCTCCACTTCTTTCTGGCCCAGCCCTCCTAAAGCAGGGGTTCTCAACCTTTTTCTTTCTGAGCGCCCCACCCCCGCCCCCAACATGTAATTAAAAACACCATGGCCCACCAGTGCCACAACAACTGCTTTTCTGCATAAAAAGCCAGGGCCGGCCCGGCATTAGGAGATAGCAAGCAGGGCAGTTGCCTGGGGCCCCATGTCACAGGGGCCCCAACAAAGGTACATTGTTCAGGCTTCAGCTTCAGCCCCGGGTGGCGGGGCTCAGGGCCCCAGGCTTCAGCCCCAGGCGGTGGGGCTTTGGCTTTCTGCCCTGGGCTCTAGCGAGTCTAATTCTGGCCCTGCTTCGCGGACCCCCTGAAACCTGCTCACGCCCCCCTAGGGGGCCCTGGTTGAGAACCACTGTCCTAAAGAATATCCTTACTCGGGAGAAGGACCTTACATCGCTGTCCCAGGAGCTGTCTCACCTCCAACCACCAGGAATGCCCTGGTACTGATGGCACTGCCACTACCAATGCAGCTGTTCTTGGACTTGAATCAGATGAGATGGCCACACCATTATCTCCATAGAGGCACTCGAGCCCTGATACGCAGTCAAGGGGTTACGCTCACCATTCTGCCTCATATAACTTCCCCAGGGATTGCTGATACTGATTTCCTTGGGGTCCCCTGAAACCGATTGATCCCTCTTTCTAGCCTTATTGGGTCCATTGAATTTTTATGGAAGGTGTCCTAGCCCCTCTCAGGAGTTGTACTGCTTCTCTTCCTCTCGCCAGCCAGTTCTGTCAGTGTAGGAGGAGGAAGAGGTGGAACCAAATCCGCAGGTACCAACAGTTCCAATGGGTGCCTCTTCGTTATCTCCAGATGAAGCAGTCACTCCTTCTCCACCAAATGACCATTGCGATTACCAGGAGCTGTTACAAAGAGTGGCCAGTTACCAACAAATCCCTTTAGAGGCGGTCCAGGACCCTCAACACCAGCTCTTGGACATCTTACAGTCACAAGGACCAAATAAGGTGACTTTAGCCATCAATGAGACCATATTAGAACCAGGTAGTACAGTATGGCACACCCCAGCATCCTGTGCCCCGACACCAAAAAGGGCCGAGAGAAGGCATTTTGTTCCTGCAAAAGGGACTGAATTCTTATTCCCCCATCCTGCCCCCAACTCACTGCTGGTACAGGCAGCTAGGTCATGCTATCAAAGGAACCACCCCAGTAAATAAAGGCTCTAAGAGATGGGACCTCTTGGGGAGAAAGGTCTTCTCCTCAGGCCTGCAATTTCCTTAGCTAACTATCTAGCTTTGTTAGCAAAATATGATTTTAATACCTGTTCGAGGCTTGTGGACTTCACAGACCAGCTTCCCACAGAGGACAGGGCCCAGTTTCAGTCTCTTGTAGATGAGGGGAAGCTAGTGGCATAGGTAGCCTTGCAGGCTGCAGTGGATGAAGCAGACATGGCTTCCAGAAGTTTGGTCACTGGTCTACTCCTGGCTGCAATTATCAGGGTTTTCTAGGGAGGTCCAAAACACCATCCAGGACCTCCCCTTTTGATGAGTTGAATCTCTTGAATGAGAAAATGGACAAGTCCCTGCACTCATTAAAAGTCTTGAAATTGACTCTGTGTTCCCTGGGGATTTATACTCTGACCCTCAAGAGGAAACACCAAAGGCTACTCTATAGACCGAGGTCACCTCTCCTTATGCACCTTATTATCAGAGCAGAACTGAACAACCACACAAATGTCAGAAAATTCATGGACCTTACTTCTCAGCCCTGCTACTGCCATAACCTCTACTCATTCTCAACCATGAGCCAAGAATGTCTTTTCACTGGTCAAGACATGCATATCACCACTGATGCCAACCACCTCGTCCCGTTACTATTGGGGGGCCGTCTTGCATTCTTCGCCCACCAATGGAATAAGATCACTGCATACAGTTGGTTTCTGGAGAGTATCCACAAGGGGTACTCCATAGAGTTTCTCTCTTTCCCATCTCACAAACCTCTTCGGGGACCACTCTCATGAGGTAATTCTTCAACGGGAAGCTGAATCCCTCTTACGCTGAGAGGCAATAGCACACATCCTGCCTCATTACTATGGGAGAGTATTTTACTCCCTCTATTTCCTAATTCCAAAAAAAGACACAGGGTGGAGCCCCATCCCGGACCTTCAGCAACTCAACATCTTTATTTGAAAACTGAAGTTCTCGATGATTACATTGCCAGGTAAGGAGAAGCAGCTGGCTGCAGCTGTAGGAGTGAGGGGAGGAGGAGCTCAGCCGCTGCTTCCTCCCTCCCTCCCTGGACTGCCAAGACACACAGAGATTTGGGCAGGGGCATGCCCCTGCTTGTCTCCCTTTGTGCACACTCCTGATGGTGGAAGTTCCCTTCAGCCCTCCCACCCCCAGGGCTACCATTGTAATAGATGCCTTCCTTCTAGGTGGGGTGCTCACCGGAACAACAAACTGCTCAGGGTACCTAGACCACACAAGAGGCCAGACTACATATAAACCTACTGGAACTGAGAGTGGTCTGCCTTGCATGCAAGGCCTTTCTTGCTTCAAATTCTGTTGGATTGCAGTAAGAGGAGGAACTGGAGAGGCGTCAATACACACTTTCTCATACCTTTGGTTGGGAGCATGAGAGCTACTGTGCATGTGCGGGCCAACAAGCATTGCTTTGAAGAACTTCCAGACTTGGGCATTTGGAGCGCACGTGTGCCCCACACGTGGACTATGGTTAGGGACCACACATCTCAACCTCCAGTTACAGTAAGTAACCTCCACATTTTAAAATGAACTTAGATTTCTTGTTACCTCTAATTGCAGCCGTGAAACTCACAAGATTGCAGTGTTTTACATTGCAGAAGGACAAGAGGACAAATGCTCAATATTGTCCAATGCAAGAGGAAGCCAAGCGTATGAAGATTTTGTTGCTGGATTGGGCTGGGAGGTAATAGTAACAAATTTAGGCAAACTTTGAATGTTTTTGTAGGGATGTTGAAATCAACATTTTAAAAACGTGTAAATTATACATTAGCTACACATTTAAATTTTCAAAACTGGAGAAATAATTTAAACTTACATATTGCATGATATTTGGCAAAAGTTTATTTAAAAAAATGCTGAGCAATATACAAAGCAGAATCCTGACAGTTAATATGTTAAGCACTCCCTGCCACATGTAAACTGTGAAATATTTTAGAAAATAGTTTTTTAAAAAAGGAGGCTAAAAGTACTAATTTCAATTGTTTATTTTTTATATATGTGTATATTCATAGTTTATTCAGTTGTGAAATATTTCTTACCATCAGGTGTTTCAGGGGCCTGCGCTGAATGGCACAACCTGAATGCAACTTTCCATTAACTTTTTAAAAAAAGAAAGAAATTTGCTTTAAATTATTAGAGGAATTACTGTAGGAGCAGCTTGTGTTACATTTTGACATGTTTCAGAACAAAATAAGTTTTCTCCTGTATCCCATAGGTCAGGCCAGACAGTGGTTTGTTGTTTTTCCTCCTACCTGCAGATGGAGATGGAGAAATAAAATAACATTGTAATAGCTGCCCTAAGAAAGGCTAGTTTGAGCTCAACTAAACCAGTTCATTTTCTGTCTACAGCCATGTCTGGATCAATTCTGATTTTAGCTATTTGTAATTTATTTTTATTTTCCCTTTGTTCTGAGATGGTTTGTTTTCTATTGGAGGTATAAATGGGCTAGTGGAGACGGTTTCCACTGGGAAATGGTTCCAGTTATTTTCTTCTGTTCTATCATTTGCTCCACAGAATGCTATATGGAAAAACTGTCCACCATTTGTGGCAACTTCATGGTACCCTATTCTAGGTTCTCCCATTTCCCTTCCTAGATTTTCACAAACACGAACCCCACTTGTCAGATCACTGAGCCATGAAAAGGAATTTCTCTACTTTAGGTAACACAGCTTAAATTTAATCCCTTTCTTGTGTCCAAAGACTTGCTTGAATGATAAATGAATCAGGAGATGCTGAAAACCTGCTGATTGTTGGGACAGTGACCCAAGTCCCACCAGAGAGGGTATCATGTGGTTTTTGTAGTCTCCAAAGTCTCATTGGGGTTCTGAACTCCTTTTCCTGGCTGGTTCTTTCCTCATCTCATGACTGAAGTCAGTGATTCCAGCAGTGAACATGGAAGTTTGTCTCTATGCCCTGGATGTAAATTGATACATTCCCATTATCTGTTTCTCTACATTTTTGTCTTGTGGTCAATATTAATAATATTAATAGGTCAATAAAGCCCTAGAGTTTGGTCCAGCCATTGACCCCCAGACTTCCATCAAAGTGATGATGATGTTAGCTGTTACTCATTAGCAGGAGAACCTCTTTACACATCTTTCTGAGGAAGACCTACTCATCTGAGTTACATTCTGAGACCAGATATTCCAAGAGGTATTGTCTGATCCTTACTATAATCCCAGAGCGAAGTTGTAGTCCAATAACTCCTTTACCCCTACCCTGACTCAGTACTCACTGCGGCAAGCTGTTCTTCCTAAAGCCTTGAGTCAGTAGGCTTTCAGGGATCAGATCTCTGCTCTTGCAGAGGCCTACCTCAAAGTTCATGTTGCTTTGCCTAGAAAGCTTGCATACTACAAAGACTAGCACTCGATAAATAACCTCAATAAATAGATCCATCCATTAGTGGGCTCACTTCCACAAGTACTCTCTTCAGCTCTGACTCATGAGATTTCTGTACCCATTAGAGCTGCTACTCTCTTTCACTAGACCTGAACTTTTCCCTGGGCTGTTGACTGTGAAAGGATATTATCTATTATGGGTCATCTGTAGCTTCTTGACCTGTACTGCTCACTTTTGTCACAAAGTAGCATAAGGCTGCCAGATTAAATCAGAGAGCTCCTAACTGTCTGGGAACTAAGGACCTGATTTTCAGAGGTGTTGAGAACCCACTGATCCAGCGGAATTGAATGAGAACTGTGGGTGCTTAGCACCTCTGAAACTAAGGCCACTGGCCAGTGTCGTTTGTCCTTCTTCATTTCAGCTGTGATCTAAAGGGCAGAGTGGTGAAGATGAACATGACCATGGTCACTTGCATATTCACATAGTCTCGAAAAAGGAATTGCAGAGCAGACTGGCTATGCCTCCGTCAGATCCATTAAGGGGAACCACAGATCTAGGTATTCTTATATGACAGCTATGGGCATTTGCCCCACAGGGACCTAAACATTATACCAGAAAATGGGAAGGTACAGAAGCTCCTCTTCTGCTGTCCACCTTTTGAATGAGGATGATGCTCTTAAGGTTGATGCCTTGTACCACCTACATGCCACAGGTAGTACATCTTTTCTCTTTCCCTGCTAATGGAAAAGTTACATTAGAAGGTGTTGAGATCTTAGGCCAGTGGCATCTCAGTATTCTTCATTTGATCCAGGGCACCTTGGTGCAGTATACCACCTCATCCATTCAGGGTATGTCTCTGCTGCAGCTGGAAGTGTGCCTTCCAGCTCAAATAGACAGACCTGTGTTAGCACAGCTGAGCTAGAGAGCTAAAAGTAGCAACAAGAAAAGGCCAGTGGAGTCTCACCCAGAAGTGGTCCTATTCCATAAAGGAAATTATAGTCAGAAAATTACTCTCCAAAAATGGAATCCTCTTTTCAACAGAGCTGCTCCATGTGTTTAGTCTTACTCGCCTTGCTTCAGTGAGAAAAGTACATTTTTACAGCTGTTTACTCTTGTTAGCCCTGCAGAGTCACTGCAGCGATGAGAAGAGTGAGCTGGATTCTGTTCTGGATCACACATCAACAAGAGGATTGTTAATTAAGGTCCAACTGCATGGCCATATTCTGAACTCATGTACACTGTGCAATCCTACTGAGGTGCAACTGAAGGCAGAATTTGACCTAGGGGGTCCATAATGCTAGTGATAATGCATGAAACAGTAAAAAGAACCTAGCTTAACTTTCAGCTCAGAGGCTGAGTCTGCATGGCTAACAGAAAAAAACAACTTTCTACATGTAAGATAAGCAAATTTGAACCATTTCCTTTTAGATCAGAACCAAAGGCAGTAAGGCAATAAACAAGCCAAGGCTCTGCTCCCTTCCCAACTGTTTATACTCCCTTTCGATCTGAACCTGGTCTTATATGCCCTCCTGTGTTTTCTCTTCAAGCCTGTAAG
>NW_020664483.1:3868227-3890915 GCF_002925995.2 Terrapene triunguis
ACACTTAGTGAGAGAGGCTCTTCTTTTCACCTATGGTTTCCCTGTTTGTGTTTTCTCCATATTTAACATTGATTTTTCATTAAGGGTGCATGGGTGTGGTTAACTACTCTGAGGTTTCTTGAACTGCTTTGCTCAAACAGAATTAGCCAGAATGAAGGAGCCTAGTGTTACAGAATTATTTTGATCCCTCTTGTCATTTGCTAGTAGAAAGATATAATACCAATTGTCTGTAATGACCCACTAAAGACTAAAAGAAACTATATTAACAGGTAAGCAAATCACCTTGTCTCCATTATGACTGTCTGGTTATTAGTTTTAGAGATGTTTCTTTTTAGCAGCTTACAGATACAGAAACAGAAAGCTGGTGTATCCTAAAATGTTGTACAAAGATCCCCCACGCGCAGAAAATTAAAGTCTTAACACTTTAAATATATATATATATACACACAAACACACACACACACCGTTGATCGTCTATGCTATAATATCCTTTAAATGTGGCTCAGTAAGGAGAAGGTTTTTTCCTTATTGTTTTCCCTTTTATATCAATAAGGTTGATCTTTCAACACATTGTGGATTTATGGGTGGTCTGCAACGTAATGGCAGCACAGGACAAACAGCACCGTATTATGCTACCTCTACTGTGGAAGTCATTTTTCATGTGTCCACAAGAATGCCGTCAGATTCAGATGATTCACTGACCAAAAAGGTAACTCACTTATATCATTTACTATGATAGACATATTTTTAAGATATTAGTAGTACATTATTTTGAAATACAGGAGTTAATCTTCATATGCTCAAATCAAAATTTGAATGGAACATAAATTGTGCTATGTATGCATACCTTCTTTATTCTGCAGCACATGGGAGTTAAATTCTGCAGCTAGAACCCCTGAATTAAGTGCCTTGTGAACATTGGATTCTGCATTTCCATGGCAGCATCAAATACCATTATTAGTAATAATAATAGCAATCATTTTATTTCATTTGCCTCACTGCCAAAACCTTCAGAGTTCAGTACAATAGAATAAAAACACATGCAATATAATGTGATAAAATATCATTCTCTTAAAATACAAACATGGATGAATAAATGAGCAATCGAGTCTAATAAAGGAAAAGAAAAGGAATGAAAGAAAAGTGCTGAGTTATAGTAGCAAAAATCACCAACCAACTTCAATTTAAAACCATAATTGGATCATTCACAATCCAGACAAGCAATCTCCGCTTCAAAGGATGGCCAGAACCCAGACAGGAACCGACTCAGAATTTTGTTGATATCCAGCTACTTTTTCATTTAAGATTGAGCAGTAACTGGCGGGCACTCCAGAATTCAGAGATATTTTGGACAGGTGGCAAACTTCTGCGTGGTTTAAGGATGGTCGGCACTCTACCCTCGTAAAGTGAATTGTTAAGATCTATCAGTAATGGCACCATAGCTAACTCATTTGCTTTAAAATATGGTTGTGCCCTGAGAAATAACTGTTAAATGTCATTGTGAGGTGCCATATTCATTGACATGTTGATTTCCATATCACATTTGCTTAGTTAACATTAAAAAGATGGAATTTCTGACTACCAGCCCTGCAAACTCATCCTATTTTTTGTTAGTCAAGCTGTGTCTTTTCCTTTTCCCATAATATTTGTAATAAAGATCCTGCAGGTCTTAATTCACACCTATGCAATCTCATTGCGTTCAGATCATATCTTCACTGGGGTCTGTGAGATTTGGTTCTAGCAATGATAATAGATATGAAATAAGGTTCACAGTGAAACCAATGAGCTGATGGTTTGAGCCTGAGTATCTGTGATATCCAAACCAGCTCCAAAGACCAAGATGAATATACAGCAAGCCCTGTGGGAGCTTTCCTCATCCTCACGGTAAAATCCAAGGTGTCCATTTCTTCAAATCTGACTTGCTGATCCATATGAGCTAATATCAGTATAAACGTTGAAATCCCCCAGAACAATAATCCACTGGAGCTCCAACAGCAGTACGCAGACCAGCTCAGAGAACTAAGCTATGAAATCCCACATTTAGAGGTCTGTATGCCAACAGAACCAGATAGGGCTATGTGCTTGAATAAACATGTCCATGTGACTCTCTCGTGCAGTTCAATCAGAAGAAAAATGTCATAGTTGCACTCACGCACACCTTTTTTTCGGCACATGAGTCAATACCTGACCAGAACAAATCATGAAAAGATTGGGTTTGTCGTGTCAGTCATCCAGGAGTGAGAAAGAGAGAGATGCGAGATCTGGGTGATACTCTCAAATAAGATCATGACATGTATCTGCCATATTCACAACAGGACTGATGTTACCCATCCAAATGTTCACGTAGGAGGAATCCATGTTTCCATCTTAAATCAGTGGAGAAGAATGTCAAGACCACAAGGAGTTTTATACTCCTTTTTCTACTCCTTCCTTTCCCTGTCATAACTTCCCAACAGGAGTTGAGAAAGAGAAGAGAGATTTATATATTGTGGCATTAAAACTTCATGTTTTTGAGTCATTTTCATTCATTTGTTGCTGCTACAGAAATATCCAATGCTATGTAAAAAAAAAAAAAAAAAAAAACTTGTATTACAGAGAGGTGAGTATCATAGTGTGCTGCCACTCAAGGATGAGAGAAGGGTAGCAGTCTCTTTCCCTCTGCTTCCACCAGGCAGATTCTCAATGACACTTTATCCTGCATGAAACCTGGTTGCTCGTAGGCCAGTAGCTCTATTTTCATATCTGTATTCTTTGCTCTATTCTGTCTGCCTGTCTCCAGGCAGAAGAATCAGAGTGCTGATCATCTTGCTTAGGTTGCAAACCCAAGAGTATAACAGAAAGTTTTACCTCTGCTGGCCAAGGAAGCATCCTGTAAATACTGCAGTGGTACAGTGGGCTGTATATTCTATGGTTGTGGAATTACCGTCTGATGCAGTAACCACCTAAATATTTCGTTATGGTGTTTTATTTTTTTATTAGGCACAAGGGGATGCATCCACTTCTGGTGTAAAATTCACTAAAATTAGTGCACGTCCATCAGGGATGAATTTGGCCCAGTAATTCTATAGACTACAATAATACAAATATTTTTTCCTTTACATATTTTTGTATGGCCTACATTTTAAAAATCAAGTTTTCGTGTTAAAAATGTTGTTGCTCTTTTTAAAATAAATACTACAACTCCAAATAATATTAAAAGACTTGCCCCTGAACAAAAGCTTTCCTACTGACATAATCAAAATTCAGCTGGTACCTTTTCCAGCTGTAAGATTTAGCATCATTAGTGTTAAAACTTTTATCAGATATCTCACAGCTAGAATAAAAATCAATCTCAGTAACAACATCCTACAGTTCCTTGTCTTAGTCTAACTAAATTGTACCTAACAGTTTAAAAATGAGCTGCAAAATTTCCAAGTGATTTATTCCATCTCTTCCCATTGTCATAGTAGAACATTTTCAATTCAGAAATCTGGTTGCAACCCTATACTGAACTCTTGCTCCTTCGCTTCAGAAATTTGTTAGCTCTAGCTAGATTAGATTTTTAGCAGCTAATCTAACAGCTGTAGGGGTTTGCAAAGTGGGGACAGAGCTGTGCTATTGGATTTGTCCAATTCATTTGACTCCAGGACTATAATTGCACTTATGTCTTACAAGGCTTTTATAGCCTAAGGCTGGCCAGCAGCAGAAAAACAAATTGGCAGTGATACAGTAAGAGTGAAAGGGAATGAAAGGCACACATTATCAGTCTCCAGGCAGCGCTGTTCTGGCAGGAAGTTTCTTGGTTAATTTACAAATAAAACTTAGATTTTAGGATGGGCTCACTGTCAGACAAACAATGGGGATGTCAGGCCTGACTGTTACTTAGTAAAAGTAGCAGCCATGCCTACCCAAAAGCAGGAATTCTTCAATCAAACAGACGACTCCTTTCTGGAGCCAGCTGGCTAAGTAATGCAATTAGTAGGAAAAGAAGGTCAGACTATTAGGTGTGTACCATGACCAGTGTCAGCAGTGGCGTGTTGCCTGGCAGGCAGCATGTAGACTAGCTAAAGCAGAGTGCCTTTAAAACTATTTACTCAAGTGAGTGAGTGGAGGCGGCGCACGACTAGCCTCAGAACATGGAGTTGTTTTTGTAAGGCTTGAAAAATGAGCATTTGTACTGTAACTGACAAGTACATTCTGAAGCACATATTCTAGCTGAGGGAGTGCAGCCGAGACATGATTAATGATGGCATAATTCAAATTAGAGGCTATAAATTGACCAAAGTTATATGTATATTCATGGTTTGATCTAATTGAGACATTAAGGAAACTACTGTACTTGAACAAATGTGTGGTTAAAAATGTGTGTAAATCTCATTCACATGATTAAAGTTGTCTTTATGTGCAGTTTATAAATTAATACTAATCTATGAAGTTTTGAGACGGAAAATGCAAACAATTGCAAGAGTTTCCTTCCTTGAATATTTGTTTATGTACATCTCCAGTATCTTTCAGAGCAGGGCTCAATTTAAAACGACAATCTACTTATTTGTCTTATTTTCCAGTTGTTTCATCCTTTTCATGGTCAGTTGGTTGTTTTTTTCAAACTAGGTATATTTGGAGGAGAGAGGGCTCGTCGCTTTTGCTCTGAATTATTCATTTATTTGCTTATTTGGCCATAGCCAAAACTGTTCCTTTTTTGTTTAGTTTTGTGCTCAGAAGCTTTTGATATATCACACACAAAATCCAAAATATTATTTTCTTTCAGTGATCCAAGTAAGAAGTCTACAGTTAGTGTATTATGGTTTTACTATTCCTTGTCATTGGCAATATAACGATGTTTTAGCAAAACACAAAAGCTGATCTTTCAAAAAAATCGATAGGTACGGTATTATAATGATATAATCAATATTGTCAGAATTCACTGAATTTTCAGTGAAATCTTTTCCTCCTTTGGTTTACAAGACTGTCCTCTCCTGGTTCCCCTCCTAACTCTCTAATCTCTCCTTCAGCATGTCCTTCCTCATCTGCCCTCTAATTTTCTTCCACAGGCCTCTGTCTTAGGTCCATTTCTCTTCCGCCTATACATTTCATCTCTGGGTAATCTCCGCCGCGAACACAAATTTAACAACCATGCCAGCAACTCACAGATTTACATCTCTACTCCATGTTGTCTTCTGTCCAAACTAAAGCCTCCGTCTGCCTCCCTGACATCTTGTGAATGTCTAGCTAAACATGGCTAAAACAGAGCTCCTAATCTTCCCCCTCTGACATCTTCCCTACTATCTCCTTTCTCTATCGCTGTGGACAACACCACCATCGTGCCTGTCAGGCAGGCCATAACCTGAGTGTCACCTTCGACTCCGATCTCTCTCTGGGTCCTCATAGCCAGGCTATATCTAAATCTCTAAGCTACAGCCTTTGTACATCCACTAAAGCTCTCGCCCAAACTCTCATCATCTTGCGCTTTGATTAATGCAACATTCTTTTTTCTGGCCTTGACAAATGCAATCTTTCCCCATTCATATCCATTCAGAATGCTGCTGCTAAGTTCTTTTTCCTAGCCCATCACTTTGACAATGTCACCTCTCTCTTTGAATCCCCCCGTAGGCTCCCCTTTCTCTGTTGAATCAAACATAAACTGCTTGTGTTCACTTTCAAGGCCCTTCATAGTAAATCCCCATCCTACTTACCTCTCATTCACTGCTGAACTGTCGACGTTCGCCTCTGTTTGGCCCATGATGCCAGCCTCCACTGCCCACTTGTTAAATTTTCAAACGGGCACCTTTGTGCTCTCTCCCTTGTTGCCCCATGTGTTTGGAGGGCATTTGGCATAAACATCCACAAAGCTACCTTATTACCCACCTTCAGATCCCCCTCAAAATTCTCCTTTACAATGATATCTACAAAAAACTTGACAATGGTTAAGCTGTTGGTGTGGAGAAACCACTGCCCGTCATGCTGAACAATATTGTCTCATTGTTTACTTATATTCCCGTCTGTCTATATCAATCTGTTGGTTTTCATCTTGTACACTAGATTGTAAGTCTCTGGGGGTGGAGACTGTCTTTTTGTTCTGTGTTTGTACAGTGCCTAACACAATGTGGTCTATGGCGAGGGCTCCTAGGCTCTATTGTAGTACAAATAATAATAATACTGATCAAGGAGATATGTCTTTTTAGAAATATTATGATAAATGGTCTTCTATGCTTTAAAGGCAATTGTCATTCTAATGTAAAGCAAATGCATGTTTCTGGCATGTTACTTTGGGCTGTGATTGTGTTGTATCTCATAGATGAAACAGAATGTAGCCTTGCGAGTACTTGGATGGGTAACGTCTCAGAGAATCCTAGGAGCTATAGGAAGTGAGGTTCATGATTCAGTAAGTGTCTGTCTTCTAAGTGAGTATCAAACTGATGCCAAAAGCGTTGTACTAAGGAGCGCTATGCTGCTGAAGGGAGATATCTTTCAGAAAAGACATAAAGCCAAGGCTCCAATCATGTGTGATCATTAAGTATGCCATTGTGGTTTTTGCAAGAAGTAGGGGCATAAGCCATTGTTTCCTGGTTAAATGGCAACTAGCGAAATTACATTCTTTTGGCCTAATTTCCTCCTGTTTTGGATGTTCTCTTGCATCTAAGTCCTACTACGAAATATGGTGTTGCTGATTCAGAATGGCTACTATGTTAGCACTCTAGAAGTGGCTATGTTTCAGACGTAGGTGGACCGATCACTGTAATGTTTTAAAGTGTTTTGGGATTCTTCAGAATGAAAAGTGCTGATAAATATAAGAAATCATTGGTTGAAGAATTAATATGATTAAAAAATATGTTCCATTTTTAAAAGGATTTGGTCCTATGTTTTGCTCACTGCTTTCTATACACCTGAAGATGCTGTTTGTCCTTCCAAAGTACTCTGAGGCAGAGCATTATGGGAGGCATTTCTTCATAACTTTGTATCTTACAATTAAATGAATGTGCTTGTGTTCTCCTGTGCATTTTCCTGTGTGGTTGGATAATGTATGAAGAGGGTGTTCTGTGAACTCATATATATTATTTACTGAAATTTGTTAAATTAGTGAAGGTTTAAAAATTCAAGCAATGCAGGTTTTTAATTTGTTGCAAAGCTACTACTAGAACTCTGTCTTAACTCCAAGCCTATATTTGATGAGTTGGGTTATATATATTAATCCTCATTTACATTGAGTTGCACTTCCAAAAATAATCTCATTGAACTGTTTTCAAAAATGCTACTCAGTGAGTACAGGTGGCCTAATTGGGCCCTTACTGTTGTTCAGCTAGTAAACTAATATATTAATGCACCACATTCCCTTCCACTTTCCTTTTACCTTTTTACTTTACAATAGTCCCAATATTCACACATTATCGTTATTTTTATCTCAGTCATCAGATATCATTAGAAAATAATGAAATGCTTGTAGCCATGGACACGATAGTGAGAAAGTTAATTTACGCTAATCTGTATTGGTCCAGGAAAAAAAATACTTTGTGTAGTGTTTACACATTTCAAATGGCGGAATGAGGGACTGATGATTACTTGTTTTGTAGATAGGATTGAAATGGATTTTCATTTGTATGTATAAATTAGAGAAATAAATTCAGCAACTTTTCTGTGTCAAGTAAAATCAAATAATGAGCTGTGAACGTGAGTTATTGTATGAACAGGTCCTATTTTGCTTTGCTTAAGTATAAATCCCAGGTAGTATTAACCTATAATGTCGTAAGCAAAGGTACGGTTGTTAGCATTCTGATCCTCGCAATGTTGTTTTGCAACTTCGATAGAAATCCTTTACTGTTAAAAATTACCATCCAATTCTAGTAGCGTGAAATTCATCACTATACAGAAGGCCAGAACAAGGCCTATGCTTCACTTTAATCACCAGCTTTATCTATTTTAAGGTTTAAATGGAATTTAAGTATTGCACAGGTCTTGTGCTGGCCCTCTGCATAGGGGTAAATTATCACCTTTAATAATAGATATAATGTCAAGGTAAAGTGTATAGCAGAAGCAGTCTATTGTGGATGCTCAATATGTAATTTTCAAATGACTTTACCTTTGTTAAATCACAAACATTTTTTTCCTCGCAAAGAAAAGGCACTACTACTTAATAAGGACTATTTCTATACTACGTTTCAACTTTAAACTTCAGACATATTTTGTGTTTTTTTAAAAAGGTAATTTTTCTCCCATTCTGTCATAACTCAAAAACTACTTCAGAGATTTTGCTCACTTTTTCAAAACACAGTTTGCCTTCTGATACAGATATAGCACAGTACGTGTCAGACCCAAAAGTAAATCTTTCAGATATCTGAGAAAATAGGATATAGGGAGCCACAATGGAAAGTGTGAAATGGAAACCTGAATCATAGCAGTTGCTATCACTGTGAAAGCTATAATATTGTAACTGAATTAAAATGTTCCACTAATTAACATTTTGATCTAATAATCCAGATTAGCACAGAAATCTGTATATATACTGTTTATGTACACCTCATGCAAGTTGATAATTTGATAATTACTTAATCAAACCATTAAATAACAATGTGTTTTGAATGAGGCAAGTTATTTAGTTGCTTTTAATTCCAACAAGCATAGAAAAAGCAATATTTTAACCTTTTCTGTAATGAAATATTTCTACTGTCAAGCATTGTAATTCAATTTGTAAGCCATGACCCCTCATAAACTGTTGTTATCACTCTGATTAATAAAGAGCCAATTTGCCGTTGCAGCTTCGTCACTTGGGAAATGATGAGGTTCACATCGTCTGGTCTGAGCACACCAGGAACTACCGCAGGGGTATTATACCAACAGATTTTGGAGATGTTTTAATTATTATTTATCCAATGAAGAATCACATGTTTTTCGTGGAGATAATGAAGAAACCAGAGGTATGTTTTGACTACTTTGTGTCCATCATAAACATTGTTCAAATGGCCAACAATTCTTGTGTAGCTTAAAGGAAACTTTATTCTGAAAATTTAATATGAGTAGAGATTTAAATGGTTAGATCTGAAATGAAGAACATAGTCATATTACATTAATGCTTAGCATTTGGGGCAACCTTTCAAAATTCTAAAAGTGTAGGAGAAGAAAGATTTTTTTTAAACAATGGCAAAGATCCATTTAAACTAATAAAAGCAAGGGAATTTAGAGTTCAGGCTTTCACTTGGCATTAATTCACCCCATCATGCTTAGCTACTGCTGCACATATGGTACTGTACGTACCCGCAAACAGTGTTTGAGACCTCTGCAATAATCTGACTCACTGGAATGATTTAAGGATTGTGTGTGATTCCTCTCACTCAGCATCCTTGTTTTTGTGTGAAATGTCAAACAATTTGTATTTGTAAGACTTGTTTTAATTTCTTTTCTGTTTTTGTCAACAATTTAAAATAGTGTAACTTTTTTCAACTTCCTTGTAAATGTGGATTTAAATCTCAAAGCAAAAGCAACCAGTGTCTAAAAAGTTGTTTACATAAATATGGGATTTTTATATTTTAAATGCTGAAAGTGTGTGTGTGTGTGTGTAAATTTTGGTTCTAATATATTTGATATGTTAGCTTTTCAAGGCAACATTTATTTTATAAAAGTAACTATAGTCCACAGTATCATCTCCTTCATACATAAAGGATGATATTTGTCTTGGAGCACTGCCAAGTGCAGAAATGATGCATAAATCCAGTGACACGTTTTTCAAGTTGAATATGATACATCTTTCAGAATTTAGTGAAAGATACAAGAACTGTACAGTTTAATAACTAGTAATTTGTCAGCATACATTTACAAAAATAAACCTTAGAATTTGCAACTTTTAAAATTATGACCTTTTATTGCTGTTAAACTTTTATTTTGGGTATATAAAGAATCTGCAATCCACTTGTCAGGGACTTAAAAGTAGTGAAAATGACGTCTTAGAATGCTGAAGTATTATACAATAATATAGCCAACAATATCTTGTTATGAGAGTTTCTTAAACATTTTTTAGAATTTAGCATTATAAGCTGGTTTGAAAATTGTGTGAATCGATCCAAGAAAAGCTGTCTCTTTTACATATTAGTCAAAAAAACACCCAAAGGCATAAAGAATAATAGCCAACTGGAAATTTAGTGTTATCCCTACATTTAAAGTACAAACCATTACAATGTAATAAAATTAATCCAGACATTTCCAGGGCAAGTGTGGCTGACCTTTTGTTCACCAGCTACTGACCCCAGGGTGAATGAAAGAGGCTTGCAGAGAGAAATGTCTGTTGTTTGGCTTCAGTCCCTGGTATTTAAATTGCATTCCCTAATCAAATGAAAAGGCTGTCCTCTCTATCAGGTTACAGAATCCATGGCAACATTTGGCCTTTTATATACATAATGTTAGCCTTTTTGTTTGCATCTAAGTAGAGACACCTGGAGCAATGTTAACATTAACCGATTTAGCATTAATAGCTTCATTATATAAGAATTTCTGATCAGATAGCTGTTACTTTTGTTATATTGCTTCAGCTTGTATTGTTTTCATTTTTATCTCCCTGCTTGGCAACCAGGCAATGATTTGCAAATTTTTTTTGTCTTGATTAATTAAGCAATATAATTATCAGGAACTGTGATGCAGTCTTTGCTCAACAAAGCTTCTGAGAGAAAACAATAGTAAGTCTGTTAGTATGAATGCATTCCACGCGTCACAGATGCATGAGGATATTCTAAACAATGAGACGAAAAGCTGCCTGCAAAAGAGGACAAAGAATGCCATGCAGACTCTACACACTACACATACCGCCAGGGACATACTGTGGGTTCCCTGGGACACAGATGCCTCGTTAGATTGCAGCTAGTCATCAGAGATTAATTCTCAGCCATTTGGTACTATAATTTACCCATTCCCCAGTCTTTTAACTAGTGCTGCTTACTATAGAACTGAAGTAGTTATATTCAAAAGGTTTATTTAACCTTGCCTTCTTTTAGTGTGTACAACAACAACAAAAAACCTTTTTTTTTCTTAGTGATTGTAATGAAGCAGGTGTTTGCAATGTGGGGAATATTAATTTTTGTGTTTCATAGATAACTTACTTCAGAATTAGTAGTGGTCAAAGAAGGGGTCCATTTCTTTCCACATCTGTAAATTTTATCCAACTATAGTTTATTTCTATTATATTTATTTTTCATCCCTCTGACACTTATGATTCTTCAAAAGGTAATCTTGTTTTGGCTCCTTAAAATAATATCAACTTACATAACTTACTGAAGAGAGAACATTGTAATATATATTCAATTTACTTATTCAACCAAACTCCCTCATTAAGGCAAAAAGATCCACATGGGTGAAAGCTTATGACTGCATGGAGTCTCATTGATTTTAATGGGCCTCAGCATGGGCATTGAGAGTGCATAGGAATTGATAATTCTAGTCTTTTTTTGTTCATATGGATTTATGGCCCAGTCGTGTATTTCTTGTGCAGCTAACACTCCCATAGAATCAGAGTCCACAATTGGGGATTTATATACCAGTCCTGAAATGTACTGAACACCCTCAACATCCACTGAATTCAGATGGAATTAAGCATTCTCAACAATTCAGAGGATTGGACCCTTAAACTGAAATCTTTTTATGTTAGGGATTTAACGCATTTGAGAAGTGCTATAAGTATACCTGGCAATCGATACATATGTATTTTTATTAATAATAAAATCCTGCTAACTCCATATTTTACTGTGTGACCCCATCTTCCTCACCAAGAAACTCCTCACTTTTGATGAGGCAGGGAGGTAACAGCACCGTGTTACACATTGGCATTCTGAATATTTCTCTTACATAGCGTGCATTCAATAACTGTCATGCAAAGTCAATTCTGTACCTCCCTGTGTTCACTGTCTCTGAGTCCATACTGCACTGAAAAAGAGATGTGTGCATAAAGGGTGTTTGTGCATACATGTTGACAGAACCTGTCATCTTTTGTTTATTGTGTTTTTAAATTTTTATAAAACCCAGGAATTAAATAATTTTCATACAAACCTTTGCCTGGAACTTCCCTTGACCTAGTCCAAAATTTGTCTACCCCCTTCTTTCTTCTTCAAGGTCCTCCTGAAAATATGCTTCTTTAAAGAGGCCTGTAAACCATAGGCCACCCCTCCACCTGATGTACTGAAAGATATTCACATAAAAAGTAATCCGTACAAAATCATGGAACTGACAAGACAACTTTTTATTGCTCCCCTTCCTACCACATCCTTGTTTGCATATCATATGTTCTTCTTCGAGTGCTTGCTCATGTCGATTCCATTCTAGATGTGCGCGCGCCCACGTGCACAATTGTCGGAGACTTTTGCCTTAGCGGTATCCATAGGGCTGGTTGTGGCGCCCCCTTGGGTGCCACGCTCATGCGTCGGTATATCAGGTGTCTCCTGCCCTACGCCCCCTCTGTTCCTTCTTACCGCCCGTGGTGGTTGGTCGGAGCGCCTCTTTCCCTTGCTTTGCAAGTGATCAGTGGGTTTTTTTCCTACTCGTCGAACCTCATGTTCCAGCTGTAAATAGTTTGTTTTTTATAGTAGATTAGTTAGTAACGGGGTGGCTCCAGGCACCAGCGCAGCAAGCGCGTGCCTGGGGCAGGAAGCCGCAGGGGGCGGCCTGCCGGTTGCTGTGAGGGCGGCAATAAGGTGACTTTTGGAGGCGTGCCTGCAGGAGGTCCGCTGGTCCCGCGGCTTCAGCGGCAATTTGGCGGCGGGGACACAAATGGCGCGGCACCGGCGGACCTCCTGCGGGCATGCCGCCAAATCCACGTGACCAGCGGACCACCCGCAGGCACGCCACTGAAAGCCACCTGCCTGCCGTGCTTGGGGCGGCAAAAAACATAGAGCCACCCCTGGTTAGGAAGTAGCTGTTAAGTACTATAGCTAGTCAGTTAGGGTCCCGGCGGGTACTTTGCCCCAGGCAGGGTATGCCCCGGTCTCCAGGTTTTAAGCCCTGCTCTGACTGCAACAGGCCTATGCCTGTTAGTAACCTGCATGGCAGCTGTCTGAAGTGCCTGGGGGACTCCCACATTAAAGAAAAGTGTCGCATCTGTAAGAACTTTTGTCCCAGGACACAGAAAAAGTGTGACATTCGCTTGAGGGCCTCCTCATGGAGGCCGCTCGTTGCCTAGCCTCAGGAATGCCCAACCCTTCAGCCTCAGAATGTAGCGCACCCTTGGCACTGGGCTCTTCCCGGCACCAATTCCCTTCGCTGGTGCCCAAGAAGAAGATGAAGAAGAGGGACCTGGCACTGAGCAAGTCGGACCAAGGGGCATTGGGCAAATGACCCCGCTTGGTCCGCCCACCCACGCCAGAGACGCAAGGGGACACGCCCCCAAGAGGACCTACTTACCCTCCTAAGGGATCCACCAACAACTCCGGGGAGCGATAGGGGACCCAGACTGATGGCACAGTGAACGCCTTCTCAGCTCCCGGCGCCCAGAGAGCAAAGGACTCTCCCACCGCAGCCAGCACTGTGTGTGGCAATGAACCTGGTGAAGGCTCCCTACGAGGACAAGCCATCTGTGAAGGCCTCCCAGAAGGCGAGTGAGCGCCGCCAGTCTCCAGAGCCAAGGCAGAGCCCTTTGTCATCGTGCCCTTGGTCTCCGCATCAGCCCAGGTCACCGGTTTGCCACTACTGGTCGCCGTCGCCCCGCTCCCGGTCTCCGCCCTCACACCAGGCTTTGCCCAGAGGGAGGCAGTGGTCACCCTACAGTCGGCACCGGTCATCTTCGCGCTGACAGTAACCGTCACTGAGCCCTTTGGGACACTCCCCAACATGGCACCGTCCCACTACTCCCGTCACCAGTCTGACTATTCAAGGCACCACTCACCCAGGCCCTGCCCTGGTCTCCAGAGGAGGATTTCTCCAGCTTGGAGAGGGAGTCCAGCCCCTCACTGAGATAGCACCGTAGCAACTGGGCTCCGGAGGTTGCCATCCGCCGCAGCGATGCCGACCTGGCAACAGGGCTTGTGGCCAGCGCAGTGGCCTTACTGGAATACCTGGGTCATGCCGGTTATGCCGATGTTCCCATCTCACCAGTCCTCAGTCGCCACATCGGACAAACCCCACAGAGCCAGTTATCTCATCATAGAAGGCAATTAGGTTAGTCAGGCATGACTTGCCCTTGGTGAATCCATGCTGACTGTTCCTGATCACTTTCCTCTCCTGTAAGTGCATCAGAATTGATTCCTTGAGGACCTGCTCCATGATTTTTCCAGGGACTGAGGTGAGGCTGATTGGCCTGTAGTTCCCCGGATCCTCCTCCTTCCCTTTTTTAAAGATGGGCACTACATTAGCCTTTTTCCGGTCATCCAGGACCTCTCCCGATCGCCATGAGTTTTCAAAGATAATGGCCAATGGTTCTGCAATCACATCCGCTAACTCCTTTAGCACCCTCGGATGCAGTGCATCCGGCCCCATGGACTTGTGCTCATCCAGCTTTTCTAAATACTCCTGAACCACTTCTTTCTCCACAGAGGGCTGGTCACCGCCTCCCCATGCTGTGCTGCCCAGTGCAGTAATCAGGGAGCGGACCTTGTTCGTGAAGACAGAGGCAAAAAAAGCATTGAGTACATTAGCTTTTTCCACATCCTCTGTCACTAGGTTGCCTCCCTCATTCAATAAGGGGCCACCACCTCATCGTCTGTCCATACGTTCAGGTCTCACTATGCGCTTACCCAGCAATCCCGAGATGACGCTGGCTTCGGTAGAGCAGTGCTGCAAGACTGTGAACTCCGAGTCCACCTCTCCTTCTTCTGCTTGTGAGTCACCTAAAATGGAATTGACATGAGCAAGCACTCAAAGAAGAAAAAATGGTTACCTACCTTTCGAGATGTGTTGCTCATGTTCATTCCATTACCCAGCTCCTGCCCCTCTGTCGGAGTTGTCGGCAAGAGGGAACTGAGAGGTCATAGGGCCGGCGACGCCTGATATACCGACGCATGAGCACAGCCAGGCCTACAGATACCGCTAAGGCAAAAGTCTCCGACAACTGTGGACGTGGGCACGCGCACACCTAGAATGGAATGGACATGAGCAACCCATCTCAAAGAACAACAGTTACAAAAGGTAGGTAACCGTTTTTTATGGGACCTATCCTTATGCAGATGAGTAGATTTATGGTAATACTCACCTGAGTAAAATTACTTGCACATGTTGGCAGGATTGAGCCCTTACTTTGTCAGCTGTTCAGGGCAGGGACCGTGTCCTCACATTTATCCATAAATACCTACGACACTGCTAGAGTTATACAAATAATAATAAAATCTCTTCTGTGGTACAAAGTAAGAATAGTTGCAGTTTTCAGAATTCTGCTTTTCTTCTAAATTTTGTATTGTTCAGAAAAACATTTTACATTAGCTCAGAAGGTGATTTAATGGCATACTTCTCTTGAATACTAAGAAAATACAATCATGAATGGAAAAAATACATGTTTTTTCTCTTTAGGGATATAATATTGAAATAGATTTACGTGTCATAATCTAGCATTTGATTCTGTAGATGAAAATGGCTCAGTTTTGAAACATTTAATGTTTTGACATTTGTTAAAGATTACCTATTGAATTTCAGAAAATGTCATGAAAAATTTAGTAACTCATTGTGTGATGCTGCTTTAAGACAACCCAACACATTTCCAAGATTCTAATAATGTTCTTTAATATGAGGGTATCAAGACCTTACCAGCAATGGCTGATAGTCAATAAGAATATTTGAATATTACTTTCATTTTATAATTCCAGTGATTTACATTATCAACTGTTTTGTTTTTGTGGATATTAAAACCTTTGTAAAATTAACTCTTAATACACTGACTAACACATATCAGTTTCTGGGCATTTACGTTCATAACTCACCAAAATATCAAATTGAAAATATGTGTGAGGTCTGCATATGTTGTTTATAAGTGTATCCCGTCGTTATTCACACCTGGCATACAAAATTAACAGGTCTGACTCTCTGCTCCCTGTCTCAATACTTCTAAAAATGTTCTTCCTTTCATAGAGTTTTCAAATGAATTTATACTTACAAATGTTTTGGTCTTTGCAATTCTTAATTTAAAAACAGAGTCAGCACAAAACTTGATGCTGTAGAACGTCTGTGGCATAGATTGTTTTGTTTTTTCCAGCTGGGAATCTACTAAATCTTGCATATAGAAATTGATGAAAGCTCTAAATGTTAAACTGCATGTGCTGAAAATCATCCAAAATTAGTCAAATTATGGAAATATTTTATACTAATCTATTTTTTCTGTTTTTAGTAATTATTTTAAGTAAAGGAATGACATTAACAAGAACTGTGTGAAAAGACTGCTGTCATTTGCAGATGTTATATTAAAACCAAATTTCTTCTGTGATTCATTGCCACTTCTAATTAGAGGGATTCCCCTGATGCAGGGGATTTATATTATTCCTTTTGTCCGTTTATTGAATGACTGTCACAGTCACCCACAAAGCGGTTGCAGAAGAATAATAGAGGGTATTTATTTATGTTATAAGCCCCAGTACAGATGGAAAAAATCCATAGATTAAATTTTGATAATTACTACTAGCTCCGTTTAGTTTTTTTCATTTTGATTTTTGTGGTGGAGAAATTAGTTCATGGTTGACTTATTCTGAAAATCAGTATCTATTATAAATTTTTAATATTCTTAAGATTTTTCATTTTTCTTTTAACCATCCATATTCATTTTATTTATGTGTGTTTCCACACATTTTTCCACTTTACAAATGATTTGGGCTTCTCCATGTGTTGTGCTTATTCTAGCATTTACTTGTGATGGTCAGAGGTACTGAGAGTACTGCAAGTTGTCAACCTACATTAGGTGTTCAGTTCTTTAGGGAGAGATTCTAAACCAATGAAAGGTGTTGCAGTTCTAACTCATGTAACAGGGCGAGCCTGTCAGCATCTTGCCCAGATGTATCTATGAGATACTGGTTTTAAGATGGGGTTTTTTGGTTTCTTTTTGCCATTACTGCCCCTTTGCCAAGAAGTTAATTACCTTGGGCCAGATCATTCTTTTTCCTTATAAAACTCACCAAGGGGGACTGTACAGGGGAGGGGAACTCTACGTGAGGTTCCACTTGTAAGATTCAGCATAGATAAATATCTAGCTTGAATATCATAAAGTAATATCTACCAGAAGCACACTGCCGCCTTCAAGTTCATAGATGAACTCTGCAGTTATACATAATATAAAAACTAAGCACATTTTAAATCTTAAAAAGCTTATGAAAATATTTGTTTACATGTTAGATGTGCTGAGGATAGCTATGTAGTGTTTAACCTCTCAGCAAAATGTATCCCTCTTACATGCATTGAATTATATTTAATACTGTCTTGGTTTCTATATTGAAGCTATCACAGTAGTATCTGAATGGTGAGAAAAGGGGTTCAAGTTAGAGTTGGTTGGTTGGGTGATCTTGACTGAATTTTTGGTGTCTATCTAGTGACTGAGAGCTGGGGTTGTTGGTTTATTTTTTGTTTTTGTTTTGTTTTTTTAAGATGTAAATTATTTTAAAGCATCCTTGAAGATACAGCTACATATTTTCAAATAATTCAATTCTCATAGGCTTTTTTAGTAATGTATTTTCCTTACGTTTTTATGAATTAATTTAAAACAGGCCTGGCCTCGAAGAACTAATAATCATCACATCAGACTTTGCAGACCTAATGTTTCTAAGCTTTGCAGAACTTAGAAACTCTACAACAATGGCCATGTGTGTCCATGACCCTTTCCTGATGTGGCTGTCTCTCTCCATTCATCTGCACACTAGACCCCCTTGGGGATCCATGTCTCTCATTTTTCCTCCTCTGTCTTCCTGGACCCCTTGTCCCTACTCCATTCCTGAGCTTAGGAAGCCCACAACCTGTGGGCAATGAGCACCATGTTCCAGACCTGTTAGACCTTGTAAGGACTTCAATGTTTGTGAACATTGCATGCAATAACTAGGGTCCCAATGTACAGTTGAGGGTGCAGGATTGTGGCCTCGATCTGAACCCAGAAATCTACCCTAATCTATTTTTAAATACCAATCCTCATGTAGGTCAACAGAATAAAACACTTTTTATTAGGGCTGTTGATTAATCGCAATTAACTAATGCGATTAACTCAAAAAATTTAATTGCGATTAATCGCACTGTTAAACAATAGAATACAAACGGAAATTTATTAAATATTTTGGATGTTTTTCTACATTTTGAAATATATCAATTTCAATTACAACACAGAATACAAAGTGTACAGTGCTCATTTTATATTATTTTTATTACAAATATTTACACTGTAAAAATGATAAACAAAAGAAATTGTATTTTCAATTAACCTCATATAAGTACTGTAGTGCAATCTCTTTTTCATGAAAGTGCAACTTACAAATGTAGGTTTTTTTGTTACATAACTGCACTCGAAAACAAAACAATGTAAAACTTTAGCGCCTACAAGTCCACTCAGTCCTACTTCTTGTTCATCCAATCGCTAAGAGAAATAAGTTTGTTTATATTTACGGGAGATAATGCTGCCCACTTCTTAATTACAATGTCACCTGAAAGTGAGAACAGGTGTTCGCATGGCACTGTTGTAGCTGGTGTCGCAAGATATTTACATGCCAGATGCGCTAAAGATTCATATACCTCTTCATGCTTCGGCCATCGTTCCAGAGGACATTGTAAACAAGGCAGCATTATCGTCTGCAAATGTAAACAAACTTGTTTGAGCAATTGGCTGAACAAGAAGTAGTACTGATTGGACTTGTAGGCTCTAAAGTTTTATGCTATTTTATTTTTGAATGTGTGGGGGGGGGATTTGTACATAATTCTACATTTGTAAGTTCAATTTTCATGATAAAGAGATTGCACAACAGTATTTGTATTAGGTGAATTGAAAAATACTATTTCTTTTGTTTTTTACAGTGCAAGTATTTGTAATAAAAAATAAAGTGAGCACTGTACACTTTGTATTCTGTGTTGTAATTGCAGTCAATATATTTGACAATGTAGAAAACATCCAAAAATATTTAAATAAATGGTATTCTATTATTGTTTAACAGCGCAATTAATCGCACAATTAATCGTGGTTAATTTTTTTAATCGCTTGACAGCCCTACTTTTTATACTTAGCTTAATCCAATCTTCCACTTAAGTTTACTTACCAGCTATACCAGATTCTTGACCTCTTTGGGGAGTTTCTCTTCTCTTGCATCCCTTGGAGACTTCAGTTTTACTCGTTACCTTTTTCGTTAAACTATACTTTGGGTGCTAGACAGGAAGCAGGTCCTTAGTTTCAATTCCAAACTCATGACTACACCCCAGTGCTATGGTTTATGAGAATATACCTAAAGATTCACTTTATTCAGAATGGGTTATGGCGGTCAGTATCCAAATGGATGTTTAAATTAGGGGGGAGGGCTGGTCCCCTTTGGACAAACATGCACTGGCTGCATCTCAAGGTCTGGGGCATAAGAGGGTAAAGCAGTCCCCATGGCCCATGCTAGACAAATCACCACCTAACAGATTTGCAATACAGTATCTAAGTTATTTCCACATTGTATCTTAATGCTACTTGTATATATAAATGCAAATACTGATAGTTGCCATCACATTTTTCTGTTCTTAACTTGAATCTGTGCTGCAGTTTAAGCTATAGCTTTGTGCTCAAGCAAAAATTATAATCTGAGGAGGAAAATCCATGACAAAAAACCCTGCTTTGCAGTACTTACCAAAACTAAACTCTACTGGGTATGAATTTTCGTCCATGTTCATTGACCTACCTTTCTTCTGATCTTAGCCCAAGTGATGGGATAAAGGAGAGACTACATCCCTAACACATATGCAGTAGGATATTCTATTCTAACAATCAATTTTTTTATGTCTGCAGTCAGACTGTGAAAAACTATTTTAGTATCTTCCTGGTCTCCAAGAGAGATGGGAACTGAGGTATCTGTGAAGAATATCCAAAACTTTAGGTATACAAATATACAGCTGAGAGCACAATGCCAGATCTGAACAAATGTATGTTTTCTTGAAAACAAAATATTGTCATGTATGTCTTACTAGAAGATTATTTGGTACATATAATAACATGCTTATTTTGTTTCTGTCGTAAATAGTGGAAGAGGCTCATTATAAAGAGATAATGGGTCAGATATTTTTCATTTTTGTAATCTTCCCTTCCAAAACCTCATTGATCCCTATTTGTGTATTGCAGGATTTAATATAATATCCTCGGAATAGATTTTCAAAGGCACAAAGGGAAGTTAGGTGCCCTACTCCTTTGGAAAGTCAATGGGGACTGAGTACCTAGTTTCCATTTGTGCCTTTGAAAATCTCCCTCCACCCCCAGTGATACCATCAAATTAAGACTGGAGAATGCTCTATCTGAAAATGCTATCACTTTTATTTTTTGGTTCGCAGGTCCCATTTTTTGGTCCTCTCTTTGATGGAGCAATAGTGACTGCAAAACTGCTGCCAAGCCTTATATGTGCCACATGCATTAATGCCAGCAGAGCTGTGAAATCTCTCATACCCCTCTACCAGAGCTTGTATCCTTTCCTTCTGTGCATTTTATGCAATTTAAATGTAGGAATCATAAGTACAAATATTCTCCTGATAGAGGTAAGTGCGAATGAGATCTTTTCAGTTGGACTTTATGCTAAGAACTGTGCATCAGGAAAATGTCAAAGCTTTCTTCATATCAAGCAGCATGTTTTTAGACTCATTCTTGCTGGGCTTTAATCTGATATGGTATGCTTTAAAAATAAAGGATAACAATACAAGCATTTTTGGACTTTCCTGTTAATTGCAAAGTCAACAGGTATACTGTTAGATATAATGGTGCTTTAAACTTCAAGAGGGAATAATTTACAAATTTCTGTAGCACGAGAAAATAATTGTTTATATTAGCTTAATATTTACAAAAGGAGCCCAGTTCTACTCCCTTATGTAATAATGCAAGTAATTCCTCAGTCTTCTTTGGAAATCTTCACATCAATAAGATAGGTAACATATAGCCAATGGTATTGATATTTATCAGTCTTTATGTCCATTTTTCATTTTACCCACATTGCGTCTTAGAGTTTTGAGAACACATTCTTCCAGCAGTAGTTATGGGTAACTGGAAGGCATGCTTCAGTATTGTAGAATTGTGTAGTGTGAATTATTATTCTTGTGTGGTATGCAGGCTAATCGCATAAAATCACTTGTTACTTGACATTCTGGTTTTCTTTTCTCTTAATGCCACTAATGTTATAAAATTACTCTAGGGTGCTTCATTAACCACATTGCTAACAGTCCCATATGTTTCTATGGATCAGCACTCATCTTATTTCAGTTTATTTTGAAGGCTTTTAATTTGGGGGCTTTTGAATTATGTAATGAGGAGTGCCTCGCTTGATTTTCCTGAGATGAAACAACTGGAATACTCAATCTTTATGATGAAGGAAAGATGGCTTTGTTAGAGTTTATCAGAGGCATTTACATTTTAGGTTCAATTTTTCTAGTTACTATGGCTATGTAAGAAATGGTAATTTTTGTAGAAGAGCTGAACTTGATTCATTGTGTTTGTGGAAAGCTTCAGAAATGAAGATTTGCATAAGAATTAAAGAAACTAAATAACATTTTATTACCTTTTGTTTTTCCTCTTCAGTTTAAACCAGGTGAAGTTGTTTGGAGTTGCACAGGCAGGCCCACACAATACCTTAGTTATAAGATTATGTCAGTACTTAAAAGCAGACTCAAAACTCGCTAGCTTTTTCACTTTTGTGTCATGAGTGGGTAATTCAACTAAGTACTACTGTCAAAGTAGTTCCTTCTATCTGTAACCTTGACTGTATGAGCAGATGTGTTAAGCTGTGTCTGACAATAAAACAATCAGTCTAGTATTGCTGGTAACCTGAACACAGTAACAGAGATTATAAGAGTGAAAAACATGCCATTATCTCTAAGGGAAAAAACGATTTTTGACACAGTAGGAAAACAGAAGATATGATTTGATGTAATGTTCATCCTTGCCCTTTGTCCCTCCTAGATTTTCTTATAATAACTTTCTCAGCAGGCTAAGTAGAATCTGTCAAGTTTAGCCTTTATCTAGTGGTCACTGCTCTTTCTCAGTGGTGAGGGCTAGCTCAAATGCCATCTGTTTATTTTTTTCCCTAGTGGGCAATCAGTGGACGTATTTCAATGTCTAGAGTGCTGAAAACTGGAAGTTTGCCACTTGCTATGGTTACAATTCCCAAGTTAACCAATGATTTTAAAATCAAATCATGGTCATTGGGTATCAGGCCCAAAACCTATTTCTCTAAAGCTGAGCTCCTTCACCTAAAAACAATGATACATAGCAAGTATAAGTACTGTAGCATTTTCTAACTTCAGCGCACTGTATACATGTTAAAACACATATCTTAACAGTTTATGCTTGTGTGTCAGAGTCTGTGGCATAGGTAGTGAGATAGATATATATAGATATAGATATATATAGATATGTATATGTGTGTGTGTGCATGCGCACACACACAGGCTTGGATTAGTTTTAAAGAAAGAGCTCAGGTCTGATACAGTTACCTTATGAGAACCACTTGACTAATCCCTAGCACTCTAGTGTGTGTGTCTGTGTGTATATCTATCTATAATGTATATGTATGTCTCTAACTCTGTGTGTGTGTGTGTGTGTGTGTGTGTGTGTGTGTGTGTGTGTGTGT
>NW_020664483.1:3890925-3918363 GCF_002925995.2 Terrapene triunguis
TGTGTGTGTGTGTGTGTGTGTGTGTGTGTGTGTGTGTGTGTGTGTGTGTGTAATGGCATTTGAGGGTGATATGCTGGAGTCTGAGGGTGACTGGGTTAAGAAGAAAAATTTTATTTTATATAAATAAATATATCCATACAAGAATACTAGGGATATGTAAACTGGTTTTCATAAGGAACTGTATCATTCAGCTGTTTCTCCAAAACAAACCATTTTTAAGGTTCCTATTAAGGTAACAGTACCCCATAAACAGGTCCCCAATTACTTCATTGTCACAGCTCCATCCCCTAATGTACAGAGAGATCACCGTGACTTTCATCTCCCACAGGCCTTAAGGCTCTCTAGAGTCTCTCCACACGCCATAGGCATTTGGTTTTCACCAGCCTGCTGTGACCCAACCTTTGCCAGACCTCTTTCTCTCTATACTTAAATGCAACACACACAGAGACTAGGTATGATGCATGCCACTGTACCCTTCTGGGGGCATTGTGAGGTCTAGCTGCATCATTACTTTGCACATGTGCACTTTGGCATCAAACCGTACTGTGCATGTGGTAATGTGATGTGAATGGAAAGTAGAAATACTGGAGCCTGACAAAGGCAGCTGCTGGACCTCACAACAGGTAATGTAGTGGGGAGGTGACATTAGAGAAGAGAAAAAGCTGGAGTAGGGTGGAAAGTCCTAAGCAACTTTTATTGGATGTGAGAGAGAATAAAGATTCCCCTTTAAACCCAAAGTAAAGGTTTGGTGACTTTCTTAAAGGGACAGAACATTTTGTTGGAGACCCCTGCCAGAGGGAGTTCATTGAAGCAAGTTTCAGAGTAGCAGCTGTGTTAGTCTGTATCTGCAAAAAGAACAGGAGTACTTGTGGCACCTTAGAGACTAACAAATTTATTAGAGCATAAGCTTTCGTGGGCTACAGCCCACTTCTTCGGATGCATATAGAGTGGAACATATATTGAGGAGATATATATACACACATACAGAGAGCATGAACAGGTGGGAGTTGTCTTACCATTGAAGCAAGTGATTGCTGGTGGGGAAAACAAGATAGAACAGAGCACTCTAGGGACCTGAGGATCTGTCAGCCTGTTGGGTGAAGGAATCTGTCAGGCTATTGTTTGGAAATAGGAAAGGAATGGAGAGGGATTGACAGGATAAGCTCAAAAGGTTCATATATACAACTATAATTTTCCATGCACCTATATGCTCATAAAATTCTTATACCAAAAGGGAGAAACTTCAGGAATTAGTAATATAATGAAAAGGTTGATATGTGTATGTTTCCATAGTTTTCATATGTTGTATTTTTGTGATACCCAACCCTGGCGTTTTGAGAGTGACTGTGTTAAGAAGAAAATTTGTGTTGGATTACTAACTAAACATGTTCCTTGGGCAGCACCATGTGATTTTTAAACAGAAGTACTTGAATACAGTAGTGATTGAGTTATAAGATGTGAGAAGATCAATGTCCTCTTTTCTTCTAAAAAGGGAAAGAATAATCATCCTCCTGATAATTATCTCCCAGCGATTCCTCGTGAAAAAAGAATTGCTCCGAACCCCAGTAAAATAATACAAAAAATACTGAGAAAAACTTTCTAAGCATCTACAGGTTAATAGAATCATCAGCAATGGGATCATGAGTTAATCATGAACACATCTTGCCAGATACATTTATTTGCATTTTTGACAGAATTACAAAAAACGGTAGTTTCAATAACTGTACAGTGTTCAAATATCATTGAAGCTTTTCTGATGTCTCAGTAAATCTTACTCTCCTCATTTAATTAGATTTTCCTAGGTATGGACAGCGCCACATAGACTGGAAATGAGCTGAAGAACTGTAACCAAATTGTAATGATAATGATGTGTTGAGTTGCAGGGATGATGTCTAGCAGGTGCTGAAGTTTATGTCCAGTCTCATTTACAACCTTGTTTAGGGCCTGATTTTTACAATGCTTATGCATGCTGAGTAACTAGTCCCACTTAATGAGACTCCTGTCATAAGTAAGTGCTACTTGGCGTGAGTTGCAGAATTAGGCCCTGAGATCATAAGTTCTTTGGGGTTCCGTTTTTTAAAATGACAAAAAGAAATGGGCTAGTTACCATAATAATAAAATTTTCAGATGATAAAAACTGCAGGTGTTCCAAAATTAAATGAGGAAAAGGAAATAATTCAAAAGGATTTATCTAGTAAGACTGGAAATAACAAAATAAGATTAAACTTGGAAAAACACTAGTTAAGAAATCTGGAGTGAACATAGGCTTGGGAAGTAGGGATGCGGGGGATGCCTCAGCACCCCCAGGTTCTGCGCCTGGCGTCCTGGCCATCGGCCCTGCTACTGCCTAGGGGCTCTGCTGCCGGCCTCAGGGTCCTGCCGATCCCATGCCCGGGGGCTCCACTGCCAGCCCCGGGGTCCCTGGGACTCCGCACCCACGCCTAGCTCTGGCCCTGCCCCCCCTCCTGGAGTCATGGCCCTGCTACTGGCCCCAGTTCTAGGGGGTGGTGAGGGCATGGACAGGGGCTAGAGGGGTGCAGTTCAGCACTCCCACTCCAAAAACTGTTCCAGCACCCCTGGGAGTGAAATAATTAAAATATTCAATGGAAAGGGTAAACCCAGAAAGCAATAATGCTGAAAGAATTAAGATTGAGATTAGACAGCAAATTAAACGTGACTTTGCACTGGGGATATGACACCAAAAAAAGTTGTTGCAACTTTAGGGTACATATATATAAAAGAAGTGCATCTCAGAGCTAGGATTGCCAACTTTCTAATTTCTGAAAACCGAACACTACAGCAGGAGAGCTGGAACCTCCCCTCTCCCCACCTCTTCCCCCGAGGTCCCGCCCTCATCGCTCGCGGCTCTCCCCCTCCCCCCCCGCCAACTCCCTTCCTCCTCACTTGGTCCTGTTCACCTACCTATGCCCTCCCTCCCCCCACCCCAGCAGGGCTCCCTCTGCTCCAGGGCTAGGACTGGGCAGGCAGGCTCCCAAGATGCAGGTAGGAGGCAGCCCCCGCTGAGCAGGGGCTGGCGTGGGTTGATAACCCAGCACCTCATCCCTTGGCCCCCCCACCCATGGCAACTGGACTTTTGGTATCCAGTCAGTACATGTGACTGGCCACTGTACAGATCCCCTTTCAACCGAACTTTCTGGTTGAAAACCAGAGACCTGGCAACCCTACTCAGAGCATAGAAACAGTGTTCCCATTCTCTTTAAAGTACAAGCCATTAAAAAGTCAACCATTACTACAAAGTTACTAGAGATACTTTTTATTCTGTGTATAGGTGGAAACTGGTAATCTGATACTATGGTGTGGTAAATGATAGCCATGCAGAGGATTGTGTCTCCGCTGAGACCATACCTGGAATATTCCAGTTAGTTCCAGGCATCTCAGTAGCAGTGAAATATTGACAAATCTGAAGGCATTCCGAGAACAGCAACAAAAACAATTAGGGGGCTTCAGAAATGTGTTTATGACCTAGATTTGGGAATAAAGTAAAAAATTGCATTATGGGGAATGATAGTGGAGTCAGAAACATGGTGCAAGGAGCAGAATAATTCTGGGGACAGGACAAAATTTAGGGACAGGACAAAAAACATTTATTTCAAATAGCAGAGTTTGCTTTCATTTTCACTTTACATTTAAACAACATGCAGTGAATAAAATGCTTGCACTGCCTAAGGGGAAGTTGATCTACATCTCCTAAATAGTGGGCTGTAAAGTCCTGGCAGCCTCATGCAAATAATGGCAGCTGAAGTCACTTGTTGGAAAGTCTGTAAACTCTGGTTACAGCTGCACTTATCAGTAGCTTTAAGGGAAGTGTAATCAGCCACCGAGATTAATTTGCATCTCAATTAGAAAAGAGTCAGGAGGAAGCACTAGGGTCTGTTGCTAGAAGGTTGTGGAAGAAATCTCATCAGACACAAAAGCCTCCCAATACTTAGTACTCCAGCTGAGTGGAGGACAATATCTGAGGTTTAGTTACCATGGGTACCAGAAGCCTGCAGAGCCACAGAAGAATCTAGGGTTTGCACTGTAATCATTTGGTCATGATGACTCAAATTCCACTGTTGTACCCAAATATATTTTTTGCTATTAGAAAGATGTTAAAAAGTGGGAAAGGTAAAAACTTCAAAGAGTGTATGTGTGTTTTTTCCTGTTCTTAAATACTTTTCATGTTGCTGCAGTGATTTCTATGTTTTAAAGTATTTATTAGAGCATGGAAAGCATTCAAAAATGTGCCAGTTAACTGACGTATTCAAATTTTAGTGTGTAGCTGCTGTCTTATATCTAAAAGCCACTCATGAAATTGGTTCATTTACACAATTCAGACAGAGTGATGACATCACACAAAACCAAACCAAAGTATATAGTTGAACTCAAGTTAAGTTAAATAACAAAATAGAGCATAGAATAGTATTCTTTTGAAAGATCTGAACCCAACTTCTCTTGAAGTGTTATATAGTTCACGTGTCCGGTATTAGCATACATTTAAATGTACTCCTGAAAATGAGAGGATTATTTGTAAAGCTTCTAGAAATGTCTGGACTCCTGGCTTTAACCCACGCTAAGGAGTGCTCTCACAAACATGAAGATGCTACTAAGTGCTAGCTGATATGCTTTAGGGAGTAGCCTCACTATCATGCTCAATCTTTGAGGCAAGAATTTTATTTTACATGTGTTTTAATGGCTAACCATAAGCTTTCTGCTTAGTCATTAAAACACATGTAAAATATGACATATCATAATAAGAATATAGTACTAATATGCAAACCCACTAAAAATTGCTATATACTAACATAATAAGTATTACATATGAGTTTGAGGGTTTCAAAACCATCTTCTGTTTCCTGGAGAGAGGAAGGAACCAGTAATCTTCAAGAGATATCATTCCTGAGTACTCTCTCAGACTAAAACAATTGACTGCTGATAAACAAAAGATCCTCCTAATCAAATGGCAATTAAATCTGAGGTTGCTAATTGTCAGTACCATCTTGAAAAGAACATAATGCTATAAGCAGCATGTCCTAGGCATTTATTAGGAGTAGGGTTGATAAACAATGTATGTGTAAAACTAAGGCTTTAAATCAGTTTAATTACACACAAAGAAAAAGGCAGGGCACAACAAAGAGCATGTAAAATCTATGATGCAATGAAAAAGGCATCCATGTGAAAAGAATCTTCCTTCTGTGTGGTCCCTTCTTCGGGGTTATCCAATAGTTTTTTAGTCAATTTAGGATTCCCTAAATGTATTTTCTTTATAAAATTTACTTATAAGCATTTTCTAATGACAGCAATGCACATTTTTGCTAAATATTGTACACAAAGCTCAGAAAAATATGCTATATTTTTATACTGTCAGTTTCAGAGGATTCAAACTGCTTCTTGTTTTAGCAGATGATGTAGCTTCTGACTAGAACAGCTACATAGACACGGTGTCAGATATAGATAAATTCTTGTAATTCAAGACTTCAGGTCAAGTTGCTGCTGTACATCTAACTTGTCTTTGGTTTTATGTAAAGCAGGTGTGGAAGTAGCACATCTCCCAGTTTGGCCTGGACCTTCTAGATCAGGATTGAGGCAAATTGGTCATAGAGATTAAGGCCAGAAGGGACCACCAGATTATCTAGTCTGACCTGTATATCACAGGCCACCAACAGCAACCAGCACCCCTACACTGAAGCCAATAACTGAACTTAGACCAAAGTATTACAGCTCACAAGAGACTAAACTATTATGTGCCAGAGGCAGAGAACAAGAGGGACTGAGGTGCACCACTGCCAAATGTCCCTCAGATGGCAGGGAGTTGACTAAGTGAAATATATCCAGATAATCCCAGAAAGTGGCCTGCACCCTACAGAATCATAGAACTGGAAGGGATCTCAAGAGGTCATCTAGTCCAGGCCCCTGCACTCAAGGCAGGACTAAGTATTATCTAGACCATCCATGACAGGTGTTTGTCCAACCTGCTCTTAAAAATCCCCAATGATGGAGATTCCACAACCTCCCTAGGCAATTTATTCCAGTGCTTAACCACTCTGACAGGAAGTTTTTCCTAATGTCCAACCTAAACCGCCCTTGCTGTAATTTAAGCCCATTGCTTCTTGTCCTATCCTCAGCGGTTAAGAAGAACAATTTTTCTACCTCCTTGTAACAGCCTTTTATGTACTTTAAAACTGTTATCATGTCCCCTCTCAGTCTTCTCTTCTCCAGACTAAACAAACCCAATTTTTTCAGTCTTCTCTCATAGGTCATGTTTTCTAGACCTTTAATCATTTTTGTTGCTCTTCTCTGGACTTTCTCCAATTTGTCCACATCTTTCCTGAAATGTGGCGCCCAGAACTGGACACAATACTCCAATTGAGGCCTAATCAGCGCGGAGTAGAGCAGAAAAATTATGTCTCATGTCTTGCTTACAATACTCCTGCTAATACATCCCAGAATGCTGTTTGCTTTTTTTGCAACAGTGTTACACTGTTGACTCATATTTAGCTTGTGATCCACTATGACCTCCAGATCCCTTTCTGCAGTACTCCTTCCTAGGCAGCCGTTTTCCATTTTGTATGTGTGCAACTGATTGTTCCTTCCTAAGTGGAGTACTTTGCATTTGTCCTTATTGAATTTCATCCTATTTTCTTCAGACCATTTCTCCAGTTTGTCCAGATCATTTTGAATTTTAATCCTATCCTTCAAATCACTTGCAACCCCTCCCAGCTTGGTATCGTCCGCAAACTTTATAAGTGTACTCTCTATGCTATTATCCATGCTGAAGAGGAAGGCAAAAAACTCCCAACATCACTGCCAATCTAACCTAGGGGAAAATTTCTTCCTAACCCCCAAAATGGTGATCACTTTCCTGAGCATATGAGCAAGCACCAGTTAGCTAAGCATCTAAGAGAGAATGAATGGTGCTTGGTGAAGCAATGTGTAGAATGGCCACCACATTAAATTGTATATCTCACAAATCATGGTATAAAATTTCAAACTACTATTAAAATGACTTTACATTGTACTTGAGGACAGCAGTAAGTTCCTCCCCTTTTTCTCCTCTTCTCCTTCCCTCCCCCAAATAACAATTGCATCAGTTATACTTCAGGGCAGGGGAATAGAGGGGAGTCTAAAAATCTAATATAAACAAAATGTAATTGTGTGGAGCTGCTATAAAGTTTTCATAGACAATTGTTTGAGAAAGACCTTCATAAGTCACTCGCGACTCCTCTGCATATGTGTGACTCAGCCATCCCAAAGTCACGGCAGTAAAAATTTGAGAGAGCAAGTCCTTCTCTAGATTTACCTTTGTCTAAGAAGATTATGTTTTGGAGCCTAATCAAGTAATGTAATAAGAAAAAAAATATGAAATTTTTTGGAGAGTTAAGTACTTTATATTAAGCTATTGAGGCCTTATTTGGAGTATTGTAAGATTAAATTGCTGTTTCTGCTAACTCTGCTTGGTTTCCTTGTGAGAAACCAGGCAATATCTAGATAAGCTACATGATCATATTCTTCACTACCAAGTCCTGTGTTCTTTGGATAGGAGTCCCCCCTATGGATTAATTTGAGAAATGACTACCAAAAGTGCTAGAAAAAATAAGATAAATAATCGTATATTATGTGCAAGAGAATTTCAAGAAGCTGGTTTTGTTGGTTAGAGAAATATCTGAGCATATGGTAAGGATACGAAGTGATGCTTGTGAGGATCAAGAATTGGTTTGGGCAGATTTTATGATGCTGCAAGTTTCAGAAAATACACCGAAGTTTCTCAGTCCCTTGTATTATGGAAAATACTTATTTTTGGCATATATGGGAGAGACACCATCTAAAACAAAAGCAATAGGTTCACTAGGGCTAATTGAAAACAATCAGAATGTCAGAAAAAATAGTATGGGCTAAACTAGTGTCTGTACGTGTAAATTTAATAAATAAAGCTATTAATAAAACTCAAACTGGCCTGTTGCTGACTTCAAGGCATATGCTGATGAAATTATGTAAGGAGAGATCATGTTTGTTGGAACCCTGAGTGCATATAAAAATCTGATTTAGCCAACAATGGATTCTTCTGAGATATTGATTTCTTGTATTTAGCCCAGTGAACTTCAGGCAGGCTCCTATTGTTTTTTTCTTAAACAATACGTCTTCTGTCTTGTATATAAAAATACAATAACTGAAATATATAAAACTGGAATTTGCTGCTGCTAGAACACCTAGAAGAAATATATACACTTACAGAAAGTCCACAATGAAAAATATTTATGTACTTGGCTTTTGATGGAATCCAGATCTCATACAGTATGGAGAAAGGTTAAACATGGTTTATGTATTTGTAATTTAAGTAAGGATAACTTCTGACAATGGCACATGTACAATGTATTTTTGTGCTTTCCTCCAGATTCTCCTAAATGAACTGTACATTAGGAAGGTATTTTTGAGCATCCTTTTGTTCCCCAGGTACTGTTTCCTAAGTTATCTTGCAGTCATTTACAATGCATCATTGAGAGCTCAGTTTATCTGTAAAGATTAAAAAAGAAACAAAACAAGGTTGTATCTTAAGATGCACTCATACTGTTCTAAATCTAAATTGCTATGTTCTTTTGAATCTTAGGTACTAGTTTTATCCTCTGGAGGTGAAGGTGCAATTCAGTCTGCAGGTTTCAGGGACTTAAGTGATATTTGTTTCATAATTTCACATTGACTGCCACAAGGATTTTGAAGTTTCAGTGACCTCACATCATGCACATACTCTCAGAATGCAACTGAAAAATACGGCTTTGACTTCAAATCCAATCTGTCTGATTAATTTCCTAGCTTCCTAAATCTAAATCAGTTCTGGTCATATGTGGTTTACAATTGGGCCGCTCAGCAGGAAATTTTATACCCAGGATACTTTGTCCCATGTTACATGTCAGCATCCTAGAAATGAAACCATTCCTGGATTGTCTGTGGATCACAAAAATCTGGTGTTATGCAAAACTGTCTTTGTACAGTCAGTGATGCTTTACATCGCTTAACGAGAAAGGATAAACTTAGCCCACTTGTGCTGGGAAGCTCTTAAGGTTTGAAATAGGACAGAATCTAGTGAGGCCTTTCTGCCTGCTTCTAAACTTGAGAGAAGAGTATCTCATATCTTGCCTCTGAAGAATGGCCACACTGATCCATGGTGAACTGGATCCTTGAGTGGGACTCTGAGGGAGATCACCTGGCTTGAGCCTGAACTTTAAGAGGTGCACATATATAATTGGAGCATTCACTTCTTCGATGGAAATGCCTGCATGCTTATCCTCTGATAGTTCTGGTGAGTAAAGTCCTTTCTAACTTCAGAAGAGACTGTGGTGCTAAAATCTGCTAGTCTTCTATTGACTTTTGGGTATTGACTAGGTGTCTTCATTGGTTGGATGTGACCATAGTAATTCCCATCCAATTTACTGTTTCACTAACTCTCATTGCTTAGAACAATGTAAAGAAATCAAATGTTTGGGTACGCATCTGAAGTTCTGCCCCAGGTTTTCCTAACTGCTTGCAAGACATCCACAGAGCATAAGATTTACAGTCTGTTGTCTTCATGGAACACAAACTGCTTGATATGCTTTCTGCGCTCTATGGTAATCTGACTCTGCTCTCCTAACTATTTCTTTAATAGTTTAACTACAGTTTCTGTTTTCAGGGACCATTAGATGTTAAATTAATATCTGCTTTGGATTAATAAATACATGGTCAATCTAAAGACATCTTTTTAAAAGCCTCATTTTAGAGGACATCAACAGAAGTGATGCTGTTTTCTTTTCTTTTTGAGCCACTTGATTCCTGCTGATTAGATTCCTGCATATGTTTATAATTTCATTTTGTAAAATCTCCACTACTCTGCAGTACTGGATTGTCTCCTGTCTTCAGTAGAAATGGAGATAGCCCAACCAGTAACTCTACCACACCTCTTCCTCTTGCTTGCTAGACTCATTGCTTTTAGGAGCAGAGCAAAAAGGTTCCAAACGTTTGAACATACTAATTGTATCATTTATTGGTTTGGTTTTTTGTTGTATAAATAAAAAGTAAAGCTGAACCACATTTCACTGGGTTAGCAAAAAAAATCACTCCCAGTATGACAGCTTGTGGTGTCCCACCCCAGGGTTGGGATTTTTTCGTCCAGTTATAAACCCTGAAAGTAGAGAGTGATAATGAGTATCTTCTCAAGTTTAACTTGAATGTTCATACTATTCCACTGCAAAATTATATATTTGTGTATATGTCTGTATATACATGCACACAATAAGAACACACACTTGATTTATGTAATAGCTGAGCATTGGATGTCATTATTTCTCTCCTCAGATATGTTAGAGAGAGTTTGTAATCCTGCAGATTAGTAGAAAAGTCTGATAATTAATCATAGAAGATTAGGGTTGGAAGAGACCTCAGGAAGTCATCTAGTCCAACCCCCTGCTCAAAGCAGGACCAACCCCAACTAAATCATCCCAGCCAGGGCTTTTGTCAAGATGGGCTTTAAAAACCTCTAAGGATGGAGATTACACCACCTCACTAGGTAACCCATTCCAGTGCTTCATCACCCTCCTAGTGAAATAGTTTTTCATAATATCCAGCCTAGACCTCCCCCACTGCAACTTGAGACCATTGCTCCTTGTTCTGACATCTGCCCCCACTGAGAACAGCCTAGCTCCATCCTCTTTGGAAACTCCCCTTCAGGTAGTTGAAGGCTGCTATCAAATCCTCCCTCACTCTTCTCTTCTGCAGACTAAATAAGCCCAGTTCCCTTAGCCTCTCCTCATAAGTCATGTGCCCCAACCCCCTAATCATTTTCATTGCCCTCCGCTGGACTCTCTCCAATTTGTCCACATCTCTCCTGTAGTGGGAGGCCCAAAACTGGACACAATACTCCAGATGTGGCCTCACCAGTGCCAAAAAGAGGGGAATAATCACTTCCCTCTATCTGCTGGCAGTGCTCCTACTAATGCAGCCCAATATGCCGTTAGCCTTCTTGGCAACAAGGGCACACTGCTGACTCATATCCAGCTTCTCGTCCACTGTAATCCCCTTTTCTCTTACTTCTAGTGCAGTCGTTTGGCACATGAGCAATTCTTAAAGATTTATGTGCTATAGCGAATACAGTACATAGAACCTCAGAGTTACGAACACCAAAGTTACGAACTGAATGGTCAACCACACACCTCATTTGGAGCCGGAAATATGCAATCAGGCAGCAGCAGAGACCAAAAAAAAAAGGAAGTACAGTACTGTGTTAAACATAAACTACTAAAAAAATAAAGGGAAGGTTTAAAAAAGAAAGATTTGACAAGCTAAGGAAACAGTTACTATGCTTGTTTCATTTAAATTAAGCTAGTTAAAAGCATTTTTTTCTTCTGCATAGTAAAGTTTCAAAGCTGTATTAAGTCAATGTTCAGTTGTAAACTTTTGAAAGAATCACCATAACATTTTGAAATGTGTGTTACCTGCTTTTTTGGACTATAAGAAGAATACCATTGTGATCTTTGATTCGGATGGTGATTTGAAAATCAAGGAAAAAGCCTAAGAATCTTTTCAGAAAAGGTTTGGTTTTTTTTTTAATCCAGTGAAATTTGTGCCTTCAAGTTATATAGATCATGTTAGAAATTAGTATGAAATTCTTAAGACTGTATCAGTGTAGCTTTGGCAATTATTTGACATGGCACCTGACAGTTTTCTGCTGAAATGGTCAGTTCTGACTCTCAGGAGTATCTATAGTCAGTCTCTGATACCTTATCTACAGAAAAACAACAGATTTAACTTGCCATGTTTAGCTTCTCTGTCAGCTATTGTAACCAGCTATCACAAGACAGGTTGGAGTTTGAGACAGGAGTAGTGGTCCAGTCACACCAATTTCTGAAGTATCCTGATGAATGCTACAGTAGCTCTAATAGGTGGTGTAAGGAGTACTGACCTTCATTTTGAAGTGCAGTTTCCCTGCTGAAGTAGATCGATAGTTTAGCTGTCTGTCTCTGCTGCTTGCCTTCCGTTCTCACAGTGAGAACCTTCTCCAGGCAGCAATCGATAGCTCTAATCTGTTCCAGCCTGTAATAAGTCATGCGAGGCAAAGCATTTAGGTGGCATTACATGGGATTGTAGAGGCAGCTCTTCAGCTCTTATTCATAGTGCACTTCTTAGACTTGGAGAGAAATGTATTGCATTCCAGTAGTACTGTATAGTTCTGTATATATTCGCTTCCACAGATTCACACTGAAGCATTCATAAACATCTAAAACTTTACATTTCAGATACATTTTTGCTTCCTCTCTTGTACTAATTGACTGCTCATCTTCCCTCTTCACATATCTTGGATGCAAATTCCTTTTCACTTCTGAGGATCATCAACATCCCGAAAAATCAGTGCCATCTCTACCTTTCTGTATCTCATGTAGACAGTGTTAAAGAGAATTAAGAATTGAATTGAGAGCCAGAGCAATAGCCCAGAAAGCAAAGTCCTCTTTATTCATAGAACAGGCACAACAATTACAGTTCAAACTTCCAACATCCCTCAGCCTTGTGATAGGAGGGATTGTCTCCAGTGTTGAATAGTTTAGTCCTCCTGCCAATTCGTTCTTGTTCTTTGAAATCTCTCATCATAACAGGAGCATTGCTCCTCTTCATTGATTTCAAGACTCCATTCGATTCCTTAAAATCATTATTGACACTATAGTCAGGGTTACCAAATAAAGACTTCCAGGTTATATGTATCCAGATTGTATTGTGAGTGCATCACCCTGAAAAAGGTTATTGGCACAGAGGCCTTTGTTGTCGTCCCGTCCCCTCTCCCCCGCCCCCATATTTTCATATGCCTAGAATTAACCCAAAACAATCCAATTAATCTTTCCACCATGACTTTGAACTTCATTACCCGTCACCCCATTTAGGTGATGTGAGCTTTGCAAGACAACTGAGCCTGGTCCCTTTATTGGTAAAGGCACTAGTCTCAATATGAGAGTGCTTATTTTCTGCATCTCCCTGTTTTTGATGTAGTCATTAGTGCTGTAACTCTTGACAGTGATGTCATTGATATAGTTCCAATCCACTGGTAGAAGTTTCAATTGCCCTGACTGCCTCCTCTCTTAATGATGATCTCCATATGTGCAGAAACCATAATCTCTCCAGTAAATAGTAAGCAATTTAAAAAAGGTTTTTATTTGTGATATTGGTTTAGTGTAACAGTTCATAAAACAGAATCTCTGGTTAACTAATGTTCTGGGTAGGCTAAATAATTTTAAAAACCAATAATAAAGTAAGTTGGTGAGATACCTAGTCATTCTGTGAAACTGGTATAAATGTGGAGTAAATTCCACTGAATTAAAACTTTTGGCCTAAATATACAGTAAAACCTCTGATTCACACTGAGAACTGGGAGGTCCATTGTGATTTTAGATGCAATATAGTCTACAGAAATGAGCACAGGGTTTGGATTTTGGAATTATGAATTCTAATCCTAGTTCTGTGATGGAAAACACTGTTGTTTTACACAGATCACTTTCCCTTTCTGACTTATTTCCCCACCTGTAACAATTTTATTTATACAGCACCATACACTTCGCAGGATTTTGTTAGTTGTTATGTGTATAGTGCTTTGAACATGCAGGTCCCAGTCCTTGGATCAGGCTGAGGGTACGTCTTCACTACCCGCCGTATCGGCGGGTAGCAATCAATTTATCCGGGATCCATATATCGCGTCTCGTTAAGACGCGATATATCGATCCCCAAACGCGCTCACCGTCGACTCCGGAACTCCACCAGAGCGAGCGGCGGTAGCGCAGTCGACGGGGGAGCCGCGGCCGTCGATCCCGCGTCGTGTGGACCCCAGGTAATTCGATCCAAGATGCTTCGACTTCAGCTACGCTATTCGCATAGCTGAAGTTGCGTATCTTGGATCGATCCCCCCCTCCCCCCCCCAGTGTAGATCAGCCCTGAGTTGCACATAATTGACAGTACGCCACCTTTGTTCTCATTGGGTTGCTTGAGGTTGGTTTAACCAAAAATCGAGTAAAGGGAACTTCACTGTACTCTAATTTGTACTGGCTGGTAATAGCGCTCCTGGGGTAATTACAACATGGGATTGTCAGTGCTCAAAGGTGAGCAGGCCTATCCCAGCCATAGCCTGCAAAGGGGGATTGTGTAGGGCCCACCACAAGAATATCCTCAGTTGCATTTAAGGTAGCTTTATAGTCTGTTTGCACGACTCTGAGGCCAGGACCCAGCCTGTAAAGAGCTATAGAAATACTAAACAGTAATCCTCAATTTTGAAATGTCCATTGCTGTTTGTTGAGTAGTGATTTCTTCGGTGAGTAATTACACTGATTTCAGTAGTGTTACTCACAGAACACAGTGCAACTCAATGTAAATTAGCAAAGTTGGGCACTCTTTAAGAGAAATATAGTTTTATTTGTAAAACTAAGTTCATACTACATAGTAAATGTACTGCAATATATTTTCTTAAAATAATGAAATATTTGTATTATGAGCCCTCACTACACATTGTTCTTAGTATTAAATCTGTGTTGGAAATTATGGTGAAACAACAGAAGTCTGTTTACAGTATCAGGTTTGCCTATTAGCAAGAAGAGAATTAGGTTCCATCCTAAACAGATTTTTAAAACAAAATGGTTGATAGTCACTTCCTCCCTTGAGTGTAGGGCTCTTTCCTCTCCAAGAAAGAGCTGAATACAGCTCCCTACAACTGGGTTAACAGGAAAAACAAAGAACCTCTAACTCAGATACTCCCAGATAAAATATATTTTAAAGTTATGACATAAAAGAAAATTAACCATAGTTGCCTATGTTTGGACTAACACTGAATTAATAACTCTAAAAAAAATTTTTTAACCCCGCACCAGCACAAAGTAAGGACTTTACTCTGAAATTTTCAAAGCAATCCTTAGGGAATTTGTTGTGCAGCTCCTGTGTAATCCCTTATAAAAAAAATTCATTGGCTTTACCACAAGTTTTGCCTGACTAAAGATTACCAGGTTGGCCACTTACTATGTTATTGGCCGGAAATAAAGATCACTGTTTTAAAATAATAGAATTAAATGGCAAAATCCAAAGGCCCTTACTCAGATTTTACTCAGACCTTACTCAGGCAAACTCCCATACTTTAGTGGGAGTTTGCCTAAATAAAGATCACAGGATTCAGCCTTAAGATCTCAAAAATAAATTAAAATTTACACATTTTGAGATGCAGGAACTGACAAAATTCAAATTGATATTTTCTCTTTTGAGGTTTGTGCTGTGAGCTCATGCAGTCTCATTAACATTCTAGCTCTGTATTGCCGTTGCTTCTTGCTTGCTTACCAGCTGTTCCTGCTGCTAGTTACAATGTCTGATGTGTTCAGATCACTGGGTTCCTGTACTCACCACGGAGAGGAGACAGCCTTTCCACTGGGGATACCCACGTGTCTGCCTGTCAGCAATGGCACCGAATAAAGTAATAGGTCCTCGCATGGCATATGGTGTCTGGATTCATACAAGATGCAAAACTATTCTGCCACTAATGCACAATGACTCATAGCATTGCTAATTTTTCAAACAAAAGCCCACTTCCACACCCACACTTTTAACCCCCTCAGGCTAAAAAGCCTCTTCTTTAGTTTCAAAGCTTTGGAAATGTAAGTAGGTGGCTTCTGGATCAATATATGAAACCTTATATTTATTAATGCAAGTTCTTGTTTTTTTAAAAACTAAGAATAATATAAAAATTCCAGCTTCATTTTCTAACAAGTTAAACCATACATTGTTCTATTCTAAATCTGAGGTTTTTAACTTTTCCAATAGTTCTGTGTTAGAAAGCTAGTCAGTCACCCTGTACAAACACAGAACATTATAAATTGTATTTCAGAAGGAAGAGAACCATTCAATATATTAATATAACTACTGGGTGTGCAACTATCATATTTGAATGCCATAGTATTCAGAGGCCACCCATTTATAATGGGAAGGTTGAAATGTCTATTTATCTCCCCAGGATACCGTGTTCTTCTGAGTGGAGAGGGGGGGACAAAAACAAATTTTCCAACTAGAGGGAGCTACTGATATTGCTTATAGTATTCCCAAACCATCCAATATAATCACAATCTGCAGAACATATAGTGATCACTTCAATATTTTAACTACATTAAATTACTTTGAGTACTTAATTTAATTTATATTTAAGGGGATGTAACCAAATTTTTACAATGTAATGTGGCCAATTTAAACTGCCAAAATCAAAGAGATTCAGAGTAAAAACAATAAAACCAAGAGATTGGAAAATGGATGTGTGGGTACAAGAATGGTATTGGGCATGAAAAAACTCTCAAGAAGAGAGATTGAAAAGATTAGGATTGCTTACTTTAGAGACAAGACAAAGAAGAAAGGGCATGAGATAAGTATATAGAATAAGGAATAGAATAGGGAAGGTAGATCAGGAGTTTCTGTTCTCCCTGTTACATAAGAACAAAGGGACAGTCAATGAACTTAAAAGGTCAAAACCAATAAAGGGAAATACTTTTTCACACATCTTATCATTGGACTGTGGAACTCGTAACAGGATATCACTGAGGCCGAGTTTAGCGAGATTCAGGGTTAAAGCCCATCTCTAAGTATTAAGGAGTTGAATGAGACCTTCTCAGGATAATCACAGGATAAACTCTGCCTACTGCAAGGTTCTTGCACCTTCCTCTGAAGGATGTGGTGATGGAGACAGGTTACTGAACTTAAATGGACCACAGGTCTGATCCACTATGGCAATTCCTATGCTCCTAAAATGCACACTTACATTTGCACCTGTAGTTAGAATGAGTGGTGATGCAGAAGACCAGCTAGATGTCCAAATGGCTATTTGCATGTACAGATACCCAATTTATACATGCAGATGCAATAAATTCATACACTAATATACAATTGAATATGCATTTTTGTACACTAAGCTCCAATTTCTTGTTCTGAAAGTAATCTGAGCTCAGTACCTGGTTTTATGTATCATATGTACCTCAGTAGCTAAAAAGAGTTAAGAATGTGGTGGCACCTTTGGAAAATAAAAGTGGACTTTAAGGACATTCAAAGATAAACCTGAATTTTTTTGGTTTGTCTCATAAGCAAAATATATTTACTTTGGTCTGTGAACTTCTATGAGTCTGTGAACTTCCATGATCTGGTATATAATTATTTAGGGCTTTTATACCAGATGTCATTATGCTCTTTTGTCTCAGCTCTTAAGCACTTCATGACATTTTTCTCTATGTGCTCTTGAAAAAGGCACCTTTCAGCTTATTTATCTGATAGGGCTTCTGTAGAAGGTTGAAGCTATGGTTCTGGAGACAGTAGTAGTGAGGGCTGATGGAAAGATACTTTTCTGCAACTGATTTTCTGCCTGCTGAGTTGAGTTAATTTGTTTCTGTGTAAATGTTTATTTTTTAATGCTTGTGGGTGTGTTACACTGTTGTAAGATTACTGTCAGAATGGCTAGAGCTCTTGTTTCAGTTAAATCTAAATCTAGATTTCACTTAAATCTAAACATAAATAAGATTCCAATGGATAAGTAGTGTTTTCCTATAATTACTAACTTTGAAAACCTTTTTCAGTTTCCCTGATATACTATGATGGCTCCTTTGAAGTAGTGTAACCTGGTAGGTAAATATTATTTTAATTGTTTATTTTGAAAAAATATAATTTTCCTCAGAATCCATAATGGTATCTTCTGGAAAGTTATGGGCTGTGTTATAAATCTGGTAGGTTGTCCACCTAAGCAGTAACAGTTACTAGGGAGATGATAGTATAACGATTCTTAGGGCAGCTCTATACTTAAAATGCTGCTTCGACACAGCTGCCCTGATTCAGCTGTGCCTCTGTAGTGCTTTAATGCTTTTAGCCAACTGGAGAGAGCTCTCCCGTCGGCATAATTAATCCACCTTCCTAAGAGGCAGTAGCTATGTGGATTTTTCACACCGCTGAGCAACATAGTTATACCAATATAGGTCTGTAGTGTAGACCAGACCTTAGCTTGCAAATCGCTAACGTCATGAAGCAAAATGGATCCGTCACTCATGCACCTCTTAGCAGGATTAGATAGTATATCTTTCCATTTTAAATCGAAATTCATGACTCTACCACACAAACATAGTCATTGCTCACTGTCTGATACTACAAAGTACTGATATCAAAAATGCTGACTTATGAAACTGAGATTGTAGAAAACTATACATGTGACCTTGAGATTCCTTTCTTTTTCTCCTCTTATTTTTGGAGGTTCACATTTTGGCTCATTGCTACATATTTTAGGACCCTATTTAGCCTTCATTGTATAGAATGTTGATTTCTGGAGTACAGAAGCAGTCTGTGTACCAGAACATCTTCCAAGGCAGATAAGTACAGAAGCCAAACTCACCCATTGCCCAGGGCACAGCACTGAAACTGCTTAGAAGGCTAAGAACTCGTACTGTAAATGAGCCCAGCCCCTCCATGAGTAGCCCTATTACTTATTTCCATTCCCCTCTAAGAGCGTCTCCTCCATCTTTCTGGAGCTACTGAGATTTACTGCTGGCCTAAAAATTCTGGGCTCTAGTAACACCGTTCCCTCTAAGCAGTTCCAATGGCAGAGAGAAGAAGGGACTGAGACTAATTTCTTGTCCTTTTGTTAAAAAAAAACACGTTACCGTGAGGGTTGGGGATGATGGGAGTCACTCTCACACTGACTGGTGGTATGTCAGGCTGAGAAAGTTTCTGCCTCTGACACGGGGCAGATCTTCTGTATCTCTGAGTTGTGACTGTGGCTCCTTTCACCTTCCCTTAATTGCAGTGAGGGTGATCTCCTTCTTCACCTCCAATTGCCAGAGGGCACCCCAACCTATCTTCTCATTGGCCGAGTTTATGTTCTGAGCTGTCACTCAGATGGAGAAAAATGCCACCTGTTGAGCATACCCACTGCCTGCTTGTACTTCAATCCCTGGAACCCAGTGCTATATATGACAAAAAAGGGCTAGGCAATTAGTCACAGATTCCACCCCAGGAAGGCGACAGGACTTGCATGGGTGCGTTAGCTTTACATACGGAGTGCTTCCCATTTAGAAATGGAAAATGCTCCATGGATGCGGAGTCCTGGCACAGCAAATATGTCCTAAAGTTGAATTTTATATTGATAACCATATAAATATATGAAAATTTTTACTCTAAATTAAATTTTCAGTGGATTAAAATTTTGCATGCTATGTTTAACCTTGGTGCATGTTAATTTTTCATCCAAGTTGTAAACGCCTTTAAAATAAACAACAATATAAAGAACTTGGCAGAATTGCAGTTAAAGTGGTTTAAATACATTATTTTTAAGTTTTATAATTTTAGTTTAAAATGTCACTTTTACCAGTTAAGTACAAATTTGTCTAAAGTATTTTACAGGATTGTAATTTATTTGTGATGGTTGTATTGTAGTACATTCTTCTAAGCATTTTCTCTGTGCTTAATGCAGCCACCTTTAATTACATTATCATAACTGGTCTTCTAAATGGGAAACAGTGACAGTTTACACTGATGAAATATGTGCTTGATTCATAAAAACATTTAAGAAAATGTTCTATTAAAGTGAAAACATAGTCAAAGGTTTTCATCAAATTGGGTTTACTGTATTCAATGAATAAAATAATTTCTCATCCTTCATGACAACTGTCTCCTCAGTATCACATGAAACAAAAATAAGCTATGAAATAAATAAGGTTAAGGACTTATTACATCTATATAAGTAAAGGTCTAATTAGAGCTACTGAAAAAAACATAAATTTTAAATAATCTTAATAATCCAATTTTCTGGATAGCAGCATTTACTAATCATACTGGTTTAAACAGCCTCAGTGCCTGACATATTACATCTCCATTTTGCTGTAAAGATAAAAGGAAACTTCAGTGTCTCATTTTCAATAATGCATTTAATGTGTGACAAAAAGATTCCTGTTCTGTTCATTTCTGTAGCTAGTTATTTTTCAGATCATTGCCCTGTTGGCTTTCATTTGGTTAACCCTTTAGGTGCTACATTTCCCTGATACTTTGCTACAACTAATCAATTCTACAGCATGTATAAAGACGGTAAACAGTTACTTTAAATCCTGATGATTTTTTCCATGGACTGGGATGTGAGAATGTATTGTTTGAATCCAAAAGCATTTTCTTTATTAGGTTTTGGAGTGCCTTTTGGTCTTCGTGTTACCATGTTTTATGACTTGTTGCCATGATAATTCAGCTCATCTTGCAGGTTTCTGTAATTGTGACTAATGTGTAATTATTCATTTTATTGAACCTCGTTAAGGTCTGCAAACCTCTGTACCAACGTACAGTAATTAGAGTCCAGATAGCCATTCCATCTGTTCCACAAGCACTGTTTAATTAATGAACTTTTAACGTGTTCTTTGCCTTGTAAAAGCTCTTAGTATTCTCAAGCTGTTGAATAGGATTTGCGTGCCAGCATTTCCACCTTATTTTTAAATAAAACTACAGTAGTGTTAATTATGAAATTCCAAAAGTCACACTCAAAGTATTCATAATTCTTGATGCAAATTGGAGAGATTTGACTTGTATAATGACTACTTGATTAATTACAGTTTGTGTAAGATGGGGCTACAAATAAAATTCTCACATGAATTTTATTACTGTTTTTGATGTCTAAAGGTTTTAGCATTTTTAAAATCTTTCTGATCTCTTTTCCTGTGTATGCCAGTGTCACCGTGCCTCAGTGGTTCACTGGTGAAAATACCAGATTCCAGACAAACTGCTGAGAAATAGGGCAGACTCACCCCAAACTGGTGGTTATTCTATCATTAGATATACCAAGCCAGTAACAAAAGTAAACTTCTGTCTCACCACTTTGGATATCAAGAAGTCAAAAATGCAGTCTCCTTAAGCATTCCAGTCCTTATTTCAGCACCCAGACACTAGACTTTATGATGAGTGGTTATTGAAAACCAATTTAATCAAACAAAGGGTTTTTCTGAGCTCAAGAGATCAGCCACATAGCCAGGTCAGTGTATAACTCAGATTTTACCCAATAATCACACTGCTGCCAATCCTTTAGTAACTATAATCTAAAGGTTTATTTGTAAGAAAGAAGAAGAGAGTTAAAATGGTTAATAAATTATATACATTCAATCATTGCAAAGTTCTTATATCAGGTTTGTAGCAGTGATGGAATGAATTGGTGGCTCGTAAAGTCTCTGGTAACTTCCAAAAGACTGGAAGGTCCTCAGTTCTGTGTGCTCCTTTTAGTTGTAAATCCCCAGTCCAGAGAATCGGAGCAGGAAAGAGGCAAGATGGAGATGTTTCAAGGGTCTTTTATACCCTCTGCCAGGTGCTTGGGGTTTTACTGAGGGTTACCATATTTCCACAATCAAAAAAGAGGACACTGGGGGGGGGGGGAAGCCCCGCCCCACCCCATCCACTCCCTCCCACTTCCCACCCCCTGACTGCCCCCCTCAGAACCCCAACCCCCCTGCTTCTTGTCCCCTGACTGCCCTGACCCTTATCCACTCGCATGGGTGGCAGGGTTGTAGAAATTTTGGTGGTGCCCAGAACCCCCCCACACACCTGCCTAAGGCTCTGGGAGGGGGGTTGGGTGGGGGGAGGAGGTCTGGGGTGCAGGTCCTGGGCTGGGGGTTAGGGTGCAGGAGGGGTGCAGGGTGCAGGCTCTGGGATAGTTTGGGTGCTGGGTGTAGGCTCCGGGCTGGGGCAGGCGGTGGGTGTGCAGGAGGGGGTGAGGGGTGCAGGCTCTGGGATGGAGTTTGGGGGTGGAAGGCGGTGCAAAGGGAGGGGGGTGCAGGCTTTGGGAGGGAGTTTGAGGGCAGGAGGGGGGGTGTGGGAAGGGGGGAGGGAGTTTGGGGATAGGAGGGGATGCAGGGGTGAGGGCTGTGGGTCTGAGGATGAGGGGTTCATGATGCAGGAGGGGGCTCAGGGCTGGGGCAGAGGATTAGGGTGCGGGGGGATGAGGGCTGGGGCTGAGGGGTTTGGGGCACTGGAGAGGCTCAGGGCTAGGGTGGAAGGACAGGGTAAGGGCAGCCTGTCTTCCCATTAGTGGATGGGGGACGCTAGGACCCGGGGGCAGCAGACAGCAGTTGCTGCTGGCTCTGGCAGTACAAGCAGGCAAGGGAGAGGGAGGGAGGGTACACGGGGGGGAGGGACGCACGGAGGGGGGGTGGCAGGTGGAGGCCGGGGACCCATCCAACACTCCCCTGCTCCCTGACTGCCCCCCCGACTGCCCCCCCCCCGACTCCCCTTACCATTCTGGCTCCAAGTGTAGGCAAAACACGCTGCCCGGTGGGTCGGTTTATGTGTTACACAGGGCTGCAGACAGAGGGAGGGGGGAGCAGGGGAGGGCTCTGGCTGCTGGAGGCCAGTGGGAGCGACTCAATCGGCCCAGCCGCCCAATCAGCAGCCGCACTCTGCATGGAAAGGAGGGAGGTGAGGGAGAAAAAAACCCTGGACATTTTAACCTTGTTACCAATTCCTCCCAGACGGCTATTTAGAGACGCAAAAGCCGGACGTGTCCGGGGAAATACAGACAGATGGTAACCCTATTTTACTGTCCCAAACACAGCTCACAGCCCCTGTCTGTGGAAAGTTACTGGCACAAGATGGAGTCCAGGGTCACATGAGCATGTCACATGTCCTTACATGGCTTGCTGATTCACAGTGGCAGCCACTGGTCATTTCTGTGATAAGGCATCCACAGGTAGACTTGCTGGGCAGAAAGAGTTTCTTCTGTGGCCCATTGTGAGAGTTAAGTGTCTTTAATAGGCCATCAACACCTACCTGTCTGACTTCAAAGTAGATTTTAGCTAGTGGGTGTTACCCCAAGAACAAACACATTTGGGATACAGATATATAGCCAATATTCATAACTTCAGATACAGTGATGATACATGGATTTAAACAGGATAATCTTATTTAGCAAATCATAACTTTTTCCATTGACACCTTACATAATATGTTTTGTACAAGATTCGTTGCAATTGTCTAACAGTAGAAATATTAATGATATACATGGTCATATTTCAATCACACAACATCACAGCCGGTGAGAAGTATATATGGATAATTACAGTAAAAAAATGTTTCAGTATGTGTGTCTTTAGTGTTTTCTGAAAGGAAGGCAATGGAAGTCAAGATATAGCAGATAAACCCATATCTTTTCCCCTTATTTTTTACCTGCCTAGTTATTTAAAATGTAAGCTCCAGGGTAGGGCCTGTCTTTTTACTCTGTATTTGTGTTTAAACCCAGCATAATGAGATTCCAATCCTGATTGAGGCTTCGGGGTGCTACTTTAATATAAATAATGATAATGCTTTTACTTCTCTGCCTTTTCTCTTTCTTTGTCCTCCCGCATTCTCAGGTGCACAGGGCATCCCTCAGTGTCCACCATTTATTTTGGTCTTTTTCTGGTTTGTTCAGGCTTCTTAGTGTCATGTTGATGGATTGGCTTCTTTTTCTGTTGTTCTGTGTAATGTTTCTCTAGGTTGTCCTCTTTTTCTCTTTCCATGTGCTGTCCATATTATCACTCACCATGGAAGTTGTGTTGGTGGCATCCTTAAATTGTGTCCCAAATAAGTTCATTGTCATGTTATCATGTTAGGCAAACAAATCTAAAGCATCAAATTAGAAATTCTGATGTTGCAAGAAACTCTTTCCAGTAGACTCTGAAGATCTTCCAAGGACATTTATTTTTGAATGAGTTTATCTTCTTACCAATTTCTATTATAGTTTCCATAACTGTGCTCCATAAAGGAGAACAGACATGATGCCAGTGTTAAAATTCCTATTTTGAATGCCTATTATGCCACTTTCCCAAAACTTCTCAAGTTTATGTAAGTTGTTTGCTGCTTTTGATATTTGTTGCTTATCATATAGCATGGTGACACCATCATTGCACAACTCACTCCGTGGATAGGTAAAACGATGTACTACTTTTAGTGTTTTTTTGACCTTTCTAATGGTTACCTTTAGGACATTGATAGCCATACAGCTCATCTTCCCCTTGTGGATGAACAAACCAACTTATTTTTCTGTATGTGCCAAAAGCTGGGGGGTTTCTTCCTTTTAGCCATGTGTTGAACTAGGCAAGACAATGTCATCAGCAAAAACAAGGTTATCCAATTGGGCTTTATAATTTGTCCATAAAATTACTCAGTTGTTTTCTGCAATTACTTTCCTCAGGACATAGTCAATGACCAATGTAAACAACAGTGGGGACATAATACACCCTTGTCTTACTCCAGTTATAAGTGCAAACCATTAGCCGATGCTATCACCATCTCTGACTGCACATTTGGCATTATCATATAAATGATTTTAATTTTTTGCTGGTATTCCATAGTTTGCAATAATTTTCATAGATTCCAAGGCCAGAAGGGACCATTGTGATCATCTAATCTGATTTCCTGTATAGCAAGCTATAGAGCTTCTTCAAAATAATTCCTAGAGCATATCTTTTAGAAAAGCATCCAGTATTGATTTATAAATTGTCAATGTTGGAGAATTCACCATGACCCTTGGTGAATTGTTCCAGTCGTTAATTATTCTCACCATTAACATTTTATGCCATATTTCCAGTCTGAATGTGTCTAGCTTCAAGTTCCAGCAGTTGGATCATGGTATACCTTTCTCTGCTAGACTGAAGAGCCTACTATTAAATATTTGTTCCCCCATTTGTACATTGGAATCAAGTTTCCCCTTAACAATCTCTTTGTTAAGTTAAATAGATTGAGCTCTTTGACTCTCTACTATAAGGCATGTTTTCTAATCCTTTAATCATTCTTGTGACTCTTCTCTGATCCCTCTCTAATTTATCAACATCCTTCTGAAATTGTGGCACCAGAAGTGGACAACAGTATTCCAGTAGCAGTCACACCAATGCCAAATATAGAGGTGAAATAACCTCTCTACTCTTGCTCGATATTCCCCTGTTTATACATCCAAGGATCGCATTAGCTCTTTTGGCCACAGTGTTGCACTGGAAGCTTCTGTTCAGCTGATTATCCATCACACCCCCCAAATCTTTTTCATAGTCATTACTTCCTCGGATAGAGTCCCCTATCCTGTAAGTATGGCCTACATTCTTTGTTCCTAGATGTATACATTTACATTTAGCTATATTAAAATGCATATTGTTTACTAGCATCCAGTTTCCTACATGATCCAGGTCACTCTCAATTAGTGACCTGTCCTCCTCATTGTTTACCACTCCCCCAATCTTTGTGTCATCTGCAGACTTTATGATCTGGTTGATTTTAAATTTTCTTCCAGGTCATTGATAAAAATGTTAAATACTGTAGGGCCAAGAATGATCCCTGCAAACATACCCACTCAGTGACTATTCCCCATTTGCAATTACATGTTGAGATCTATCAGCTAGCCAGTTTTTCATCAGTTTAATGTGTGCCATGTTAATCTTCTGTCATTCTAGTTTTTTAATCAAAATGTCATGTGGTACCAACTAAAACACCTTACAGTCAGCCGAACCGGCTGACGCAGTAGGTAAACCGGCCTGGCCCGCCAGGAGCTTTCCCTGAACAAGCGGCGTCCCTAGTTTGAGAACCACTGAACTATCTGATTCTTTGTAGTACCATCTGGGAGTTCCATGTCACTTTATAGATTTCTTTATGAGGAACTATTGTTCCATCTATTGCTCACACTGCAAATTTCTTCTAATCCTTCACCATTTTGGTTCATGTCCGAATTCCTCCTGCACTTGCCCATGATTTTATCCAACCCATCATTGTTACTTCCAACCTTTGCCTTAAAATCACTCATAGTCTCTATGATATCATATTTTATTTTATTTGTGCATATGTTTTAACCAATAGTCCAATAACTTTAAGAGTACCTGATTTGTTAGGAGTGGATGAGTAGTTTATCTTTTGTTTTAATCCAGGTAAACTGTTGTTTCTTACCCATAGAGAAAGGAGTGACAGGATTTCAGAATTAGAGCCTGTTGATTTGGACTCTAAGATAACTCTACAGTCAGATATAGCCTTTATAATTTCTGTAATTATCAAGACAGGATTTCTAACCACTGACATTCTTGTAATAACTCTTGCATTCAGGAAGACTTCATATAATCAAATTGATATGTCAAATCCATATATCAAATTGCTGTCACTGGTGGTTTCAGGGCAAAAGGGGCTAGTAGAGTAGAGAAAGGTCACGCTTTCCTGGTGCTCTGCTTTGGGTTTGTGATCTGTAGATAATTTGTTTATATGAGGTAGTGTGGCTGTAGCATGGTGTTATTTTATTTACCTTACTTTGACATTTTTTCAAAAATCCAAGTATATATTTAGGACAAAATCCCACTCAACCCTGTCAAATTACTTTTCAGCATCCAAAGTTAGGACAGCTGACTGGGTTCAGGTATGTCTTTCTTTCCCTAGGTCAGGGAGATTGGAATACATTTTGGTGGCAGGTGTGCAGAACTACTAACTGTGGTATATAACCTATCATTTAAATCAGTTTCTGTACCATATGACTGGAGGATCGCTAATGTGATGCCAATTTTTAAAAAAGGCTCCAGAGACAATCCCGGCAGTTACAGGACAGTAATCCTAACTTCAGTACCCAGTTGAAATTGGTTGAAACTACAGCAAAGAACAGAATTATCTGACACATAGATGAACACCAGTTGTTGGGGAAGAGTCAACATGGCTTTTGTAAAGGGAAATCATGCCTCACCAATCTACTAGAATTCTTTGATGGGGTCAATAAGCATGTGGACAAGCGTGACCCAGTGGATATAGTGTACTTAGATTTTCAGGAAGCCTTTGATAAGGTCCCTCACCAAAGGCTCTTAAGCAAAGTAAGCAGTCATGGGATAACAGGGAAGGTTCTCTCATTGATCATTAACTGGTTAAAAGATAGGAAACAAGGGTAGGAATAAATGATCAGTTTTTAGAATGGAGAGAGCTAAATAGTGGTGTCCCCTGGGGTCTATACCAGGACCTGTTCTGTTTAACATATTCGTAATGGTCTGGGAAAGGGGGCAAACAGTGAGGTGGAATTACTCAAGATAGTTAACTCCAAACCAGATTACAAGAAGTTATAAAGGGATCTCACAAAACTGGGTGACAGGGCAACAAAATGGCAGATGAAATTCAATGTTGATAAATGCAAAGTAATGCACATTGGAAAACATAATCCCAACTATACATGTAAAACGATGGGATCTAAATTAGCTGTTACCACTCAAGAAAGAGATCTTGAAGTCATTGTGGATAGTTCTCTGAAAACATCCACTCAGTGTTCAGCAGCAACCAAAAAAAGCTAACAATGTTAGAAACCATTAGGAAAGGGATTAATAAGAAGACAGAAAATATCATAATGCCTCTATATAAATCCATGGTATGCCCACATCTTGAATACTACATGCAGATCTGCTTTTCCCATCTCAAAAATGATATATTAGA
>NW_020664483.1:3928363-3963036 GCF_002925995.2 Terrapene triunguis
CAAACCTGGGAGGGAGGGGGAGATCCCGAGCGGCCGCGGCGCGCGAAACAGCTGTTTCGCGCGCCGCTGCTCCCCCTCCCTCAGAGCCCCTCCCCCCGGGTTACCTGCTGTGGCGCAGGTGGCTCCCTCCACCCCAGCTCACCTCCGCTCCGTCTCCGCCTCCCTGGGCTTGAGCGCGAAGCCACCGCTTGCTTCTCTGCCCTCCCAGGCTTCCCGCGCGAACAGCTGATTCGCGGGAAGCAGGGGGGGAAGGGGGAGAAGCGGGGCAGAGTGTTCAGAGGCGGAGTGGAGGTGAGCTGGGGCCGGGGAGCGGGGCGGAGAGCTGGAGCATCCATGGGGTCGGCTCCTAAGGCGCCACTTTTGGATAATGTGCTCAGGGAGAGCAGCTGCTCCCTCTGCTCCCCCCCAGCTACGGTCCTGGTCACTTCAACTTACCAGTTGTTAAATTTAGAAGCTCTTTTAGAACCGGTTGTCCTGCACAGGACAACTGGTTCTAAAAGGGCTTCTAAATTTAACAACTGGTTCCCGCGAACCGGTGCGAACCGGCTCCCGCTCACCACTGGAGACTCCCCTTGCCGCTCTCACCCTAGGAGCCAGAGACCTCCCAGCAGGGCTAGTGAGTGCCGCCAGGGAAGGGGGAAGGGTGTGGTGGAGTGAGTGTCTGGGAGATGTGCGGGGGGTGCTGGGCTGTGAGGGTGTGGAGGGCGCTGGGCAGTGGGGGAGGTTTGTGTGTTTTGGGGTGCTAGGCAGTGGGGGCCTGTTGGGGGGTGCTGGGCAGTGAGGGAGATCTGTGTGTTTCAGGGCACTGGTGGTCTGTGTGGGGCATTGTTTAGTTGTGGTGGTGGGGCTGTGGGGAAGGGCACTGGGAGGGAGGGAGGAGAAATCTGTGTGTATTGGGAAACTAGCGAGTGGGGGGTTCTATGTGGGGTGCTGATGTGTATTAAGAGTTACCAGCTGGATTGAGGACTGATAGATCTGGACAGAGTTTATATTGAATGGGCAAATGAAAAAGATCGCAGGGAAAAACAGTAAGGTTAGTTTAGCCGTCTTTGACATTTCAACCAATAAGGAAATTAAAATGCATTTGTAATTACATATCTTATTCTTGGCTGATAATCATTTATTGATATTTTTTAGGAAAATTTTCAATTTAAAACACAAACTTTTGTTTTTCTTTTTTTACTTATGATGTCTATCTGAAAACCCATATAAATTGACACAAATTGCAAATTAAAACTTTTTAAATGTATAAGCATTTTACTCACTTGGGCGCATTTGCCTCATGGCACACAAATTTGAACTCTGCTTCAAAAATTTGCACAGAAGAAATTTTTCTTTTACCTTAATTATACTATCTTAGGAGCCCGCTATAACATAGTACCAAGGTTCAATACAAAGTCATATAAAAGTTATACAAAAATGCATAATGCAGAGATTTATCTACAACTGCATTGATTGACTGCTGTGTGCAGTAATATAGTGACCCCTGGACCTACAGGCTTCCACACACCGTCAGTGCCTTGCTAGTGTGCCATCCGCCGTGAGATATCTCTTCTCTTTGTGTGTGACTGTGAGTGTTTCCCTTGTGTGTGAATTTATTCAACAAAATCTTGAGCTTCATAATGGATACCATGAGTGAAAAGAAAAAGAGAAAAATAGAATCAGAGCACAGAGTTTTCAACACTGAATGGACGAATAAATACTTATATACTATTTCCAAAGACAAAATACTGTGCCTCGTGTGTCGCGAAACGTTAGCTGTTCCGAAAGAATACAACCTTCGGTGGCACTTTGAAACTAAGCATCCCAATCTCGCCAAATTGAGCCCAAATGAAAAAATAATTAAAGCAGCCAGTTTAGCGAAAAACCTTAGTAGAGAACAGCAAATTTTCAATAAAGTGAGCACTGAGAACGATACAGTTACTAAAGTAAGCTTTAAAATTTCTAAGGAAATTGCTGCTGCTGGGAAATGCTTGACAGAAGGCGAGTTATTAAAAAAGTGTATGTTGATTGCTGTATCTGAGTTATGTCCAGAAAAGAGGGGAATATTTGAGAATGTCAGTCTATCACGCATGACTGTACGGAGAAGAATAGCTGACATTTCTACCAATTTAAGTGATCAGTTAAAGCAGAGAGTCAGTGAATTCTGCTTTTACTCCCTAGCTATGGATGAAAGCACCGATTTAAAAAACACCGCCCAACTTCTTATTTTTATTAGAGGTATTGATAAAAACTTTGAAATTACTGAAGAACTTGCTGGCATATGCTCCATGACGGGTCGCACAACCGGAAAAGAAATCTCCAGTGAAGTGATAAAGTGCACGAATGATAAATCGGGATTAGATTTCACAAACTTGGTGCCCTTTGTACTGATGGTGCTCCAGCTATGTGCCAAAAAAATGTTGGAGCAATTACTCTTCTTGAAGAATTTATCGGGAGAGAAATAACCAAACATCACTGCATTATGCATCAGCAGGTTTTGTGTAGCAAAGTCTTAAAATTTGAGCATGTAATGTCAGTGGTAGTTTCCATTGTAAACTACATCCGTTCTAGAGGACTAAAACATAGGACATTTCGAGCCTTTCTTGAAGGGGTAGACACAGAGTGCAATGACTTAATCTACCATACAGAAGTGAGGTGGTTGAGTCGAGGAAGAGTGCTCCAGCGTTTTGTTGCTTTGAAAGAGGAGGTAGCAAAATTCCTAGAAAATGGGCCAATAAAATTCCCAGAGCTTGAAAATGAGTCCTGGAATCAAGATCTCTTTTTCTTTTGTGATATTACAGCACACCTGAATGATCTCAACATTCAACTTCAGGGAAAAAATCAATTTATATTTCAAATGTGTGCAGCAGTGAAAGCTTTCAAAATGAAATTAAAACTTTTCAGAAGTCAGCTGTCAAAAGGTGAAATGTGTCACTTTCCCACTTGTGCACAGCATATCCCTCAGCACAAACACGCCGAGTTAGGAGAAAAATACGCAAAGCACATCATTCTTTTGATTGAAGAATTTGACAGAAGACTTACTTTGTCTAAAGAAGAAGACGTCCAGTTGAAGCTGATTGAAGATCCCTTTTCTGTGGATCCAGAGGAAGTGCCACTAGATTTGTAGTTGGAGGTTATTGAACTTCAGTGTTCAGCAGTTTACCAAAATAAGCACAGAGAAAGCAGCTTGCGGGACTTCTACAAAAGTCTGGACAATGAAGTTGCACTGAAAACGTTCAGCATTTTTGGACGCACTTACATATGTGAACAAACATTTTCCATCATGAACATGAATAAAAACAAGCAACGTTCTTCTCTGACTGACGACCATTTGGAAGACATTATGAAAATATCCACTTCAAATATGACCCCCAAATGCGACAAGCTTGTTGCCGAAAAGAGATGTAATATTTCTCATTAAATTTGCAAGGTAATTATGAAAAGTACAAATGTTTTCTTTCAACGGAACAGATGTTTTTAATTTTTCCATGATTAATAAAAAAAATTAAAATAATTTAAAAAATTGTTTGATTTAATTGAAAAATTCTTAATAAAGTATCACACACCCGCCCCCCCCAAACCTTAGCTGTTTCGGCGGGGCGGTGCTGGGGAAGGAGGGTTTGTTTCCGCGGGGCTGGGCGGTGCTGGGGGGGGGGGGGTGTTTCCGCGGGGCCGGGGGGTTTCGGCCCTCAGCTGTTTTCTTTGGAGTAATATGGCCCTCGCCGCTTTACGAGTTGTGCAGGCCTGCTATATACACTGATATATTCTTCACAGCCATCCCTGGCCTCTTCTCAGCTCTGTAGTCCCTATTCTTGTCTGTCAGAAGTCACATCATCTATCTGGAAAAGCCTGCGGCCTTCATGTGTCTTAGCCTCACAACACTTCTATAGATGTAGCTCAAAACTGATGTGTTCTCTGCTCCCTTCAGTGACCTGTCAACCAGTTCTGCACACCAGGACTATTACCAGCCTTTTACACCCATCCCTGCACTTCTGTGTCTCGTGTCGCCACCCATTCTCCCACCTTCTTACTGTGACCATTCCTTTGCTTTAGTACTGAGAGAGTTCTTCGTGTGAACAGTATGTTCTAAAACTGTACTGAATCATTCACTCTACTTCATGCTCCACGATTCAATGCATGATTGTAAGACCCTACAGCAAACCTGTGCCTCTTTCTTACCACCCCCCTTAGAACTAAACAAAATTCTTCCTTTTAAAAACTTTTAAATGTCATTGCTTTGAAAAAAAATCATGAAATAGGAACAAAGCTGAGGAGAAATCAACAAAAGTGGGCAAACTTTCACATATAACTTTGTTGCAAAGGAGTTGCTAACACTTTCAGTTTTGCGTCATTACCATACTTCCCAAGTGAAAGCCAGAGGTTTCACCGAGGTGCCACTAGTATCTTAATTTACTCCTTTGGAGAAACTGAAAAACATCAATACATGTATTTTGGGTGGAGATAGGTAGTGAGAGGGAAGTTGCTCTACATATGGACAGGTCACTTCAAGAAAAATTGCTATTTCAAATTTTGACCTAATCATTTGTCTTTGGGGATCAAATCATCATGAAACTGGTAGGAACCATTACAATACTTTGCGAACTGAACACAGTGGAAACTTACTGCTGTACTTATACCACTGCAATCTGCATGTTTGCAAAGTATATTTTAATTTAATGGATTTTAAGCAACATTGTTCAGTGATCAACAAAGGACGCCGTGTTATATGAATAAAAGATTTCCATTTGGTACTTGTTAACCCTACAATGACTAGCTAATATAATTGAAGTGCAACCACCTGGTAGGGAGATTTTGCTGTCAACTGCCAAGGAAGGCCAAGTATTGAGAGTACCAGGTGTTCTGCTCTGTCTGTCTGATTGTTACAATGGAATAAACAGCATGATTGCACAGTATGGCTGGGAGGCTAGAATCTGAAGATTGTTGCTAACTATCTTTTTAGTTTTTGACTCTTGACTATGCAACTGTTCCTGATGAGCTCAGGTAGAGCTAATGCTGAATCTGTTTGCTGAAATTAGACTCTTCTGCACCAAATAAAAGGAAACAACACTGGAATATCTGCTTTGATATTAGTCAAAGCTGAGGCTTTCCTGGGGATGTAACGTGGAAAGCTGAAAACTGTTTCTGAAGGTGATATTTATATTACAGAGAGCTCTGTGTCTGTGTTCAAGAGGCTAGCCAGCGTGATATATGGCTGGAAATTGAAGCTAGACAAATTCAGACAGGAAATAAGGTGCAGATTTTTAAGTGAAGGTAATTAACCATTTGAACCATTTAGCAAGGATTATGGAGGATTCTCCATCACTGGACATTTTAGCACCACAGCAGCAAAATACATTTAGTATCCAGCACCACTGGCAATGTTGTACTTAGTGATAAGCCCCCTGGTAACATATTTCTGTTTTGCAATTAAATTATCAACTGTAATAGACCTAAAACGTTGGTATTTAGTATTTTTCTCAAAATAATTAAAAGCTCTGTAATAAATTACCTGGGAGTGCGGATTATTTTGTATAGTAATATTTTGTTCTGATTACAGCTGCCTGAGCATCATTTTCTGTTATCAAACTGGCAGTTATGGTATATTAATCTTCAATAGGGAAAAATATACTGATTTTGAAATACACTTGAAAAAACCATCCCTGCAAAGAGATGTATTGTTAAATAGACATTGGCAGGGAACAAATTTTGTCAGGTTACAAATTTTGGTCCAAATTTCCAAATGTGGACTTCATTTGTGTGTGTGGAAACCCCTTTACCTGTGCTTTTAGAGTATTTACAGATGTGCAGATGGGTGATAGGACTGGCACATACAAATCACATGTGTGGGTGTGTTAGTGCTCAAAAGTCTATCCAGATGTTGTGAAAGCCACTTTGAGGCCCTTTGGAAATAAGGCTCCATACACTTTTAGAAACTCATTTCCTTATATTGATTTCTGATAAAACCTCAGATTATTAAGACTGAAGGAAATTTTATGTACTTTTCACTATTAAACTGTTTTTGTTTATTTTTTGCTATTCTCTTATCTTGAACAGAAATGTTAAATGCATGCAAATATTTCTGTATATTTTAGGTTTTTTTAAAACTGACTTTTACAAAACATACATTCTCAGTCAAATTAAATCCTCTTCTTTAGGCCTACTCAAATGTTATTCAGATGTAAATAGGTGTTAATTGTGAATAACTAAAAGCTCCATTATAGAACAGCAGAAATCAAATAGGATTTTGTTCAAGGATTTTGTTCAAGGATTGTGTTCAAGTAGGATTTTGATACAGTGAGCATTGCAGTCTCAATTACATTAGATTAGTCCATTCGTTACTTCATAGCTACCTTGTAATGCTTCTTACTCCTCAGTATATTAAGGGCCAAATTTCTTAAGGAGTGCTTGGTGCAACCCTAGGGAGGAGGGTTCAGAGGTGGCTTTTAGCCTTCAGCCTACTTCCTCCCAGAGCCCGGGGAAAAGATGGATTTTTGAGCAAATTTGAAATGACAATTTTTGTTTCAGATCACATTTTGAAGCAAAACATTTTAAGTCAGAACTAAATGAAAATTGTTACTTCAGCTAGACATTGGGACATACAATGCATTTCGCTTATTTTTTCAACGAAAAGCCAAAACAAAATGAGTGCATGCAATTTTTCCCAGGCACACTTTCTATGCTGTTTGTCAGAGGAGTAACATAAGATCTAGACATACTCTGAAATTTTTCCAGTGGCCAGCTATACCAGCTGTAGGACTCCTTTGTGCCCACGGAATGGCACAGAGCTGCCCTAATCAAGGGAAGAATTGGGGTATAAATATGGGTAGAACCAAATCTTTTGTCATCTTGTCTACTGTATATATTTCAATAGGCTGGGTACAAAATGCATTATTTAATTCAGGGGTTCTCAAACGGGGGGTCAGGACCCCTCAGGGGGTCGCAAGGTTATTAGGGGTTATATGGGGGTCACGAGCTGTCAACCTACACCCCCAAACCTGACTTTGCCTCCAGCATTTATAATGGTGTTAAATATATAAAAAATGTTTTTAATTTATAAGGGGGGTTGCACTCAGAGGCTTGCTATGTGAAAGGGGTCACCAGTAAAAAAGTTTGAGAGCCACTGATTTAAGACCCTACTGCATTCTAAAATGGCATATCTTATTTAACTGTGAAGACAAATGCACCATGATACCAATAATATACCTGAGATACATCAATGATATTATCATCCTCTGGACAGGTGATCTAAAATCCCTCATAAACTTCCACCACAACTTCAGCAATTACCACCCATCCCTAAACTCTCTCTAGAACACTCCCATGCTAGCATCAACTTCCTGGATACAATGATCATCTTCAACAATTGAACCTACAGACACTATATACAAGAATCCCACCAATAACTACACTTACCTTTACAGATCCAGTTACCACCCCAAACACACCAAGAAATCTGTTATCTACAGCCAGGCACTCAGATACCACAGAATATGCTTTGAGGAGAAAGTTCAGGATATACACCGTAACACACTTAAAACCGACTTCACTAAACAAGGATGCTCCAGTAGATTGTAGATTGCATCATGGAATGGGTCATCCAAATATCCCGAGAGAACCTGCTTCAAAGCAGAAATAAAACCCCCTCTGACTGTACACCTCTAAGTGTCACCTACCACCCCACACTGGAACCCATACAAGATATCATCAAACAATTTCAACCCATACTCAACGGGGACCACATCCTGAAAGAAATGTTTCCTGAACTCCCTCTTCTGCCCTTCAGACAGCCTTCCAACCTGCTCATCACCAGAAGCAAGTTCCCCCCAAACCAGGTCCCACCAACTCAAAGCAGCACTAGTCCCTGAGATAGAAAACCTCTAGACATATCCCCATTATTACAATAATCAACACCCTCCCCCACAATACCTTTCAAGATCAATGGATCCTACGTGTGCCTATCACAACACATGGTGTACCTCATCCAGTGCACTAAATGCGCCAATAACAACCAGTCAATCACTACACTCTCAAATGAACTCACACAGAAAAATGATAAGAGAGAAAAACACTATATCACCTGTGGGTGCACACTTTTTTTACAAAGTGATCGCTCTATATCTGACTTCTGAGTCCCCATTCTCAAAGGAAACCTGCCACAACACTTTCAAAAGATGAACTGGGGAGTGTAAATTCATAACTTTGCTAGATACTAAAAATCATGGCCTGAATAGAGACACTGGATTTATGATTTATTACAACACTCTATAACCCATTTACCCGTCCCACCCAGCTTCTCCCCTCCCCCCATTCTGCCCTATGAATGGAGAGGTGTTAATGGGCCATGTCCCTTGCATGGTCCCTTGAAATACCTGTTAACTACTTATGCTAAACAATCTGTTCCACTTTGTACCTAGCTGTGACATTCTGAGTACATTTCCCAGACCTGAAGAGCGCTGTGTACACTTGAAAGCTTGTCTCTTCCACCAGCAGAAGTTGATCCAATAAAATATATTACCTCATCCACCTTGTCTAAGTGGACTAGTTTGTCAGATATGGTAGTTTTTCCTCCATCATTAGATGTTTTCAAGGAAAGGTTAGCTAGTTTATGGGAAAAGGTGTAGGTTATTTTCTGTTTCAAGAAAAGGTTTTGGACTAAATTATTCAAGAAATCATTTAAATTGCGTCATAGTTGTGATTTTTAGCAGATTATAAAACTATTTATACAGTTTTTTAATCCATTATGCTGTCTTCCTTTCTGAGAAAACCACAGGGAGCTGTCTTCAGCACCCAGCAGGAAAAAAACCCTGTCATCTACTGTTGTCTTATTAATGTGGATAAGTTTTGCTTGTACAAGTTTATAGATTAAGGAATCTGCTGTGCTTTAACAATGTAAAGTAGCATGTGAGAGCTAAGTATTATGTTCTTAGATAGATCTATATATCAAAGTAGACAGGATTCTTTTTTTCATTAGTTACAGATGTAGGTAGACTTTTTATTTTGCTGTTGAATTGTTCCAAACATATCTAGTGTATCAAGTTGGGTGAAATCACATCCTTAGTTTCCTAGTTTCCTATGGTGACCAAAGTCACCATAATTTTAAAATATACATGGAAAAATATTTTTGATAGTTTTTATGTTTGGTTTCCTTGAAATTTGGATACAGTGTTCAGGCAATCAAAGATTTAAAATTAATCTTTACTTGAAAATATTCAATTATTCTATCATAATTACTTGAAAATTACATTCATAATTACAAAGACAGTCTTTGGAAAATTATGGCATACTATGGAATGCTAGCCAAAGAGAATTAGAATCATCAAGAATCTGTATGATAATGCTGAATATGCAGTCAGAAATGGTGACAATATCAGCCAAAGGTTTGCAGTGACTACTGGAGTAAGATAAGGGTGTATTATGTCCCCACTATTGTTTGCCACTATGTCATGAGGAAAGTAACTGCCGAAGGCAACTGAGGAATTGTATGGACAAATGATAAAGCAGACTTGGATTACCTCATTTTTGCTGATGAAAATGTCCTGCTTAGTTCAGTACATTGCTTAATGGAAGAAAAGACACAGCTTTTGGCACAGATAGCAAAACAAGTTGGTTTGTTCATCAACATGGGGAAGATAAACTATATGGCTATCAATGTCCCAAGTGTAACCATTAGAAAGGACAAAGAAACACTAGAAAAAGAAAATCATTTTACCTACCTGGGGAATGAGATGTGCAATGATGGTGACACCATGCTAGATGCTAATTAACAAATTTAGAAAGCAGCAGACAACTTTCATAAACTTGAAAAGATTTTGAAAAGTAGCAAGATTGGCACTAACACAAAAATATGATTTTTTAATACCAGCATAATGACTGTCCTCCTTTATGGCGCAGAGTCATGAAAACCTACAACAGAAATAGATAAGATCAACTCATTCCAAAGTAAATGTCAATGGAACATCTTCAGAGTCCATTGGAAAGAGTTTCTTGCAGCATCAGAAATTCTAAGTGGGGTAAAACAATCTAAAACATCAAATATGGTAAGAAGACAATGATGGACATATTTAGGACACGCTTTAAGGATGCCACCAACACGACTTCCGTCACAAGTGACAATATGGACAGCCCATGGAAAGAGAAAAAGTGAGCCTTTAGAGAAACTATGCAAAATAGAGAAAACCAAAACCATGAACATGACTCAGAAACCTAAACAGACCCCAACACAAGACCAAAATAAATGGTGGAAACTGGTGGATTATGAAGATGCAGGAGGATAAAGAAAAAAATGAAAGAATTACTTAATTAAACAAACAGTATTCCAGTTAGTTTGTGGGTGCAGTTCTCAAGGCATTGGTTTTAAACAATGAAGCTCTATTGTTTAGGTCCTGTTTATCTTAGCTGTACCTTTGGCCTGGTCTACACTGGGGGGGGGGGAGGGGAATCGATCTAAGATACGCAACTTCAGCTACGAGAATAGTGTAGCTGAAGTTGACGTATCTTAGATCCACTTAGATTGACTTACTTCGTGTCCTCGCAGCACGGGATCGACGGCCGCTGCTCCCCCGTCGACTCCGCTTCCGCCTCTTGCCCTGGTGGAGTTCCGGAGTCCACGGGGAGCGCGTTCGGGGATCGATGTATCGCATCTAGACAAGACGCAATACATTGATCCCCGATAGATCGATCACTACCCGCCGATGGGCAGGTAGTGTAGACATACCCTTTATCTCTCTCTCCCTCTCTATTTGTTCCATCCCCAAAGTTAAAGACAGCTGTGATCATTGCCAGCTGCAAGATTTGTGTGACTGCAGGCAAGTTATTCTCAGTAGAGGGCCCTCTACTCTGGAACTCATTTCTATGTTGATTTGATAGACCTTCAAGGTATGCTGCGAGGCCTGGTCATGGGCTGAGGGGCAGAGTGTGAATTTCTCTTGCTGTAGAGTTTGAGTTCTCTAACTGACGTTGTGCTGATTTTGTTAAGTGTTTATGTATTTAATTTAAGTAATATGTCTATGCTTGGAAAATGTGATAGGCACATTTATAAATTAAATAATAAATATATAGCACATATATATATATGGACGCATGTCCAGATGTGATAACATTTATTTACATCTATAAAGACCTGTATAAGCCCCCATCTTATGGTCTAGGGCCCCAATACTGCTCATCCCACTGCTATGAGGATAATATAATACATCCTAATCTCTGCAGCTCTGAGCCTATAACTTCCACAAAAGCCTTGGGAAAAGATGGATATTGGCAGTATGCCATGAAGTTTAAGAAATTTGGGTTCTGGCAGACCAAGTGAGGGAGCAAATTCTAAAGTCTCACAGACAGTGTCGTGCTAGCAGCTCCTTCGGGTTTATAGCAAGGGAGCTCCAGTTCAGATGCCTCCACTGATCTGAATTGTTACAATATGTCCCAGGGAGGAAGATGATCTCCCCAGTGACCATGTCACAAACCAGTTTGTAGGTTAACACCATCAGTTCGAACTCCACCTGGAAACATTTTGGAATCCAGTGCAGATCCTGGTGTAATGTGTTCCGAATATGTAATTCTGTTTAATCATTGGACTGCTACATTCTATACTAGCTTTATTGTCTGAGTGGCTTGAGGATGTAGGCCCATGTATATCAGGAGGTGACTAAGGCATAGAGCATTGAGGCACAGACCACATCAAAGAGAAAAGATCATGTTCTTCTTCCATGGGCACATGAAACAAGTGATCTTGGTCACTGATTCTATATGGACATCCGAAAGCTTCCCTGGATCAAATAATACACGAAAGTTTGGCGTTCTTGTTAGAAGCACTGCTGCACTTTTTCAATCAGGAGGACCAAATATAAATTCCACCACCTCTTTTGAGTGCCTATCATGACCAAGCCATATTATCAATCTTGTCTAGGTGAAGTTGCATCCACGTAACAAAGCCATGTGTTAAACTGCATGTATCATTCATCTTTGGCTTACTCACCTGTATGGTGCCCTGTAATCCATCTTCATAAGAACTACTACTAATATTCCGACCAGCAGCTTTGAACACCTGTCAATGAAGATAATAATAATAAACTACCAGAAAAATGTTTTCAACTTCTGCTCTATTAGCAGAATTGTCCTCTTCTTCTGAGACTTTTGCTTTTGGATTCCTGGTAAATAAGGGAGCCTGGTTTTGCAGAGGGACAGAGATGAAAATCGTACCAGTTACATTTGTAAAACTCATCAAAACAGCTCTGAAATGTATTTTTCACTAAAATACATATTACATGCTAGTGTGGTATGGTACAAATGCTTTATTTTGAAGGAGATGATGTTCTTGTGGTTAAGGGACTGAATTGTAACTCAGGAGTTCAATGTCTGTCTTTTCCCCAAACATACCCAGTTCTCTGGGATAATAATGGAGGATAATACTCCTTCCTTTCTCCCATACTTTGTTATGTCTATTTAGATTGTCCCTGTCCAGAATATCTTAGTCTCTGACTATATGTTCTTACATTGCCTATCATAATGGAGCCCCTTTCTCAGCTGAAACCTCTGGCATTGCTATAATTCAATAATTAATACCACTTATTTGGGATGACCTGCATAACACTCACGTGGCTTCACCATTCATCAGTAAGGTTAAGATTTTGGCATGAGGATTTTTATTAAAATTCAGGTAGGACACAGGCAATAAAGCATAAATTGTGGATGCTGGACCCCAGCGGTGTGGGGCTGAAGCCAAAGCCCCACATGGGGCAAGGGAGGGCGGGCCAACTGCCCAGGGCCGAAGCTGAAGCAGAAGTCATGGGGGTCTGTTAAAGTCACGGAATCCGTGACCTAGTCATATCCTTATTCATAAGTAATGCAGCCAGGACTTCAATTCTCATAGATTATTTCCTGAAGCCATCCACACACCCTATTCGGAGCTCCGGGCTTCAGCTGCGGTGAGGGGGTCTTGGGGCTTTAGCCCCATGGTGGGGGTGTCTGTGGTTGGGCGCCTTTTGCCCCCGCAGGGTGGTAGATGCCATGAGGCTTGGGGCCAAGGGTTTGAAAATATTTACTGGAGCTCCTCTCTGGACAGCTTCAGCTGAATTTAAGCCCTGAATGCAGCTATCCCAGAGTCATGCAGATAACATCTTTATGCCACACCTTCATGTATTTTGCATTGTGAGAGTGTATGGATTAGGTTTTGAGTTTAGTTGAACGTGCAGCCCCGAAATACTGTACAAATTAATGAATTAAGAATTTCTTTTCAATCTGACAACCAGGATACAACTTGCACATGCTGAGAAATCAATCATACTAAGCAGAGGGCTGGCACAGTATGTGTATGCTCAGCTTGAATGCTCTTTCTTGACAGTCAGACTCTTTTATAACTCAAAAGAAATATTTTCACTTTTAAAATTTACATCTGGCAGTTGAATGGTCTCTTAGGTGGTACAGCTGTTTAATTAGTGTCTAATCACTTTCTCTATATTGGAAAAAAAATGAAAGGCAGTCAAAATGTTCGTGTGTCACCTAATGTGAAATTACAGTTTTTTCCATCAACTTTTTAAAGGTTCTTAGCTTGCTTTCTTAGCTAAACTAAGGCGCCGATCCTGCAAACACTTAAGCATGCAAATAGGCCCATGTCAAGTAATTACACATTCGGGAAAGACATAGGTTCAAAATGTCACATCTTATGTCCATTTGAATTATTACATTAGCAATAGTGCAGATGTTCAACTGATGTAGGGTTGGGACTTTTCAAAAGAGCGCTCAGGGTTAGCCCACCTCATCCCCAGTTGAAGCCAATGGGCATTTTGCTGTTGACTACAATGGGAGCTGATTTGGGCAATGCCGAGCACTTTTGGAAAAACCCCTGTAGTTTTTACAAATAAATAAATGGCTTAGAATGTTGTTGTAGGAGGAAAAAATCTCATGCTTTGAAAAGAAATATCTCATCCTCCCTAAGCATATACATAAAGTAGCAGAGACAATTCTGACACAACGTTGGCTTTTTTACCAGCTCTTCAATAATTAGCTGCATTGTAGTTTTTGACAGTAGCCCACCAAAGATGGCATGCCATTTCTATCAGTTAGAATGTCCTGGTTCAGGGAACTGGAAGGGATTAGTTAATGACAAATTAATAAATAAAAAGTAGGTTTCAATTAACTTTGTCCCCTTCCTTAAAGTCCAAAAGTAACAGCTCATTAGTGGACTTGTTGAAATGGGTGTATTTCGCCAGTATTTTGAATAAGATTAACACGTTAACAAAGCACTGGGGAAGCATTGCTTAGTAACATGTGACCTTTCCTCCAGTTATTTATCCCTCCATGATCACCTAGTTTGTGGAACAAGCTAGATAATTAGAGAACATGACCATCGGCAGCTGTACATACATCGATAAAATGGGACAGTCACATTGTTATAATGATCTCTGTAGAAAAATGACACAGGGATTTGTCTTCTGTAATCATCAGGCTTCTTTCATCCTGGATCTTTGCAGTGAAATGAGTGTTGCATAAAGCCTCTGCATGACAACAGGTCCCTTTCACGCTTGCCTAAGAATCAACACCTGCTCTCTGCATTGGCAAAGGTCACAGGTGCCCAAGTCCTGCTTGTAATTAGGTTTCTCTGAATATACCTCCTCACTCCTGGGTTTTGTGCTCCCTTAAGTGAGACGGGCAGTTCACTTCAAGCTCTCAGCTTTTTGGTCTTTGAGGGCAGCAGTAGTATGTTGGTGCATGAGCCGCCATCATCCCTCTGCCCAACTGGTAATTCTTTGGATATAAGGGTCTTGAGCATTATAAACCTGACCTAACAACCTTACTGAACAAAAAAACCCTCTAATGAAAGCAGCCAGCATAGGGTCTTTCAGATGCATTGGTGATAAATGATCTCTTGCCCAGTGGCAGTCCATAGACAATCTTCAGTGAGGACAGGGCCTTCATTATGCCCCCTATTCAAATTGCAGTCACTACAGATATGTCCCTCCTGGGATGAGGAGCCCTTGCATAGGAACTCGACACCCAAGCAGCTTGGCCTCTCCAGGAATAACTTCTGCACGATCAGTATTCTAGATATGAGTGGCCTTGAACTCCCTAAGGACCTTTAGGGTATGTCTATATTGCAATTAAGAACCCGTGGCTGGCCTGTACCAACTGACTCGGGCTAGCGTGGCTCAAGGTGCAGGGCATGCCTTCCCTTAGTTGAGAAGCTTTTTCCCATGCAGAGACAGAACTTTGCTCCTCATTTGCAATGCTCTGTGCTTTACTTTGGGATCAAATACATTTTAAAAACAAAATCTCCAGCCTCCTTTTCATTCTGGTTATTCAATATTGAACTTGATTTGAAAGCTCTGTAATGATATAAGACCCTTCTCAGTTTTGATTCATGTATAATCTCTTTTTAAATGACTCAGTACAATTTGCATAGACATTTTATATGTACAAAGGTAAATTGTCCACTGTTTGCACTGATGTAAACAGTAGCAGAGAGCCCTGGTAGTGGATGGTGCCTGGGGCCAGATTGCAGCCATGCAAATCAGCACCAACTTCTGTTTTGGGGGTTCAGCAGAGTTGAATCTTCTGGGGGTGCAGTGGGTTACGCTGGTGTAGGCAAGTGTATTTACACCTCCCCGAGCAAACTTTGCTAAATATGGTTCATTTATTATAGTGGCATGTGTCATTTCATCATACAGTATTGTAATAAACATTTTCTGTATGGTAACCAGAATGTTAGTACTATAGTTTCATCGGTTTTTTCCACTGTGTTCTCTCCCATTAAGGTTGGTTTGAATCAGGAATCGGCAACCTTTGGCACATGGCCCGCCAGGGTAAGCCCCCTGGCGGGCCAGGCCGGTTTGCTTAACTGCCGCGTCTGCAGGTTCGGCCAATCGCAGCTCCCACTCCAGGCCAGCACATCCCTTGGCCTGCGCCACTTCCCGCAGCCCCCATTGGCCAGGAGCGGTGAACCGTGGCCAGTGGGAGCTGCAATCGGCCGAACCTGCGGACATGGGCCCGTGTGCCAAAGGTTGCCGATCCCTGTTTTAAATTGATAATTTATCCCTTCAAGTGGCTGAAATGAGATGTTTTCAGGATTTGAATAATTGGGAAATGCTGGGCCATCCTCCATTCAAGATGCATGAGTGTCTTGATTGTTTGACACATCTGATTGTTTGTTCACAAGTTATTTATTTTGAATCCTTTATTTTCTGAAATGGAAAAGTCAAACTTTCTCAAACAGGTGATGAACATTTACTCGGGTTTTTTAAAGCAAACAGGACAACTCATTAAATTTTTAAGATTATTTATGTTTATAGATATCAAAATATAGTGAAGAAAATATGTCCTTTGGTGGAACGTAACAACAGTTTCTTATGCATAACAGCAAGCTTAGTTGTTTGAATTATTGTTCTCAAAGTAGATATCAAGTATCTTATAACCATGTGAGGCTGAAGTATGGAAAGTCCCCTAGGCATAAATGAATTGGTCTGGACTTTTATATTTTAATTCTAGAGTTACTGGTCCTTTTTGCTGTTACTATGACATTTATCTGTCAGAATGAGAAATGAATGGTTTAGTCTCTCAACATCATATGACTAGACATAAAATATTAAACCAGAGGGTATCCATATTATAAAATACACCCGGGATGAAATCCTGGCCCCATTTAAGTCAATGACAGAACTGTTGATTTCAGGGGGCCAGGATTTCACCCCAGGGTAGAAGAGCTCTTTTGAAAGTAGATATGCCTTAGCATTTGGTGTTCTGAGAAATTGCCTAGTATTAAAGACATGTATAGGATTGCTGTGCATGGTACATAGTTATTTCATTAGCTTAGTAGGAGCGTTTATGATTTAAAAATGAATTACAAGTGAGAGGCATTGAACATCTTGTAATTTTAGGATTCTGCTTTGCATTCCATTTTGCAAACATTCCATTATGTTATCAGTGTAAATGTATGTGTTTTATTTAGATTTATCAAATTTAGAGGCAAAATAGGTTTTTGGGGGTCTACGTAACAGAATTATAAAGGCACACAGAAGCCAGGAGAAGAACCCCAGGACAAAAATGCACTGTCAGTCACTAAGGCACAGGAGACTGTGGAGGTCGGCACCCACAGTTTCCACTGACTTCTGTTGAAATTTTGGGTCAGACTCTGTGAACTTAAGTCTCCTACACTGCAACTAAATGCATTGCCAACAAGCTGCAGCAGTCGTGTTTTGTGAAGCCTGCTTTTTAATATACTAGCATTGTACACTGATAAATGCTGAAATCTTTACAGAAGCACATAATATACATATAATAGGGGCTAACTTTATCCCTTAGGCAGATTTGGTTGCTTAACTATGGTGATTAAAACCTCACCACTGGGGTGCTGAGGGACCATAGTACTAAGTGGAATATGGAGCTTGTAGAGGACTGAGTCTGCCATTTGCAATGCCTTGTGTGAACAAATTCCCTCTTTGTAGCACAGGTGTACGCTCCTTTTTGTTTTGTAGCTTTTGGCTTGTTTTCTTAATGCATTACCTTTATGTAGCACAGGTATTATTATGACTTGTCTATCTGTCTTGTGCACAGCCACAATTACGTATTTTCCTTTCTGATGCATTCGCGTGGGGTTTCTTTATAGTTTTTCTTTCTTCTCATAGGACTGCCATTCTTAGACCGCTGACAACCAGGTTGATGGCCCTGACAGAAAGGGTCCAAATAGCTACCACCACACAGCTGTCAGGTGGGTGGGAGTGATCTCTCAACTGCATAGTGGTTGGAAGACTGGGGATATATTACTTTTTCTGTAACGTAGTCCAGATCACTCAGATTGATGGGGGTTGGACTGTTTTGTGGTGGAATCCATTTCTTGAAGTGAGAGGTAGGTAATATTACTGGTGCCTTGACTAGTGCCACATACAGTTTTTGACCATCTGATGAATTTGTCCCTGTGGCAAACCAGGTGCTCACCCATTCCCCGCCAACAGCACTTCCAGCCGTTGGCTTCAAAAAGTTTTCTTGTCTTTAATTCAGTAAGATATTGTTGCCTTTTTCCAGCTGCTTCCAGTCTGTTTCATCACCAAGAGTGCCTTTGACAATTAGCAATCTCTATTCAGCAAAGCTGAGGCCTGGAGAAGAGATGTATCATGTGTTATGAGCTCTGCTTTTGAACAATAGGGGGAAATCAGTGGGACAGAAGCGCATTTGATGTAAATTGTCGTAGCCCATTGAAGTCCTTGGAGCAATGACGATATTTTGGCATGCCAGTTTATATGGGAGTGTATTTGTAGGTATGTGTTGCTAGCTAGGATTCCTCCATATTATTCATTTTGATTTTTAATAGTACAAGTTATTTGAATAGGCTTTTATTTGTCAAATTGACAAATACTTTTTGTATGGAGAATTATACAGAGAAGTTAAAAGTAAGAAATTAGTATCTTTTTCTCAGAATTGCAATATTTTATTCTTGTCTGTCACACAGCTTTACAATTTTGTATTAGAGGTCTGAATATAACATCATAAAGATTAATAGTTTGGATTTCTTTCTACTGTTTCCTACATAATATTTTTAAATGAAAAATACAGTATGTCTAACATATAGTTTTCTTGTCAAGGTAAACTTAATGTGTCTCATGAGATCACAATCTTTTTTATTCCTTAGATTTGTTGATTTGACCACAATTTTTTTGACTGACAGATTTTTTTTTCTTTTTTCAATCCTTCTAAATGCCGCAGTGGAAAATCATTTCCAAAGTATGTGGGAGTTTTCTATTAAGAATGATCTGTAATAAGAGAAGTAACTTATAATGAAGATAAATTGCATTTGTAATGTTTTTCTGCAGAGCAGATAGCTGTACAAATAAAAGTAGCTGATAACAAAAGCAATTAAAAGAACTAGAAAAAAAACCACACCTAAAGGTGGTGGATATGCGTCAATGCAATGAAAATGCAGAACTGTTGGATGGTACCAGGAAAGTAACCCATTGCTCTTTCAATATTATCGTGAAATTAATCATTTAGATGATATCATGCATCTGCTCCCAGGAGGTCTCCTTCAAGGAAGGAATAGTAGCAAACAAATTATGATGCTTTACTCCCTTTTTCGTAACAAATGAAACATTTCCCCCCAAAGCACTTGGGATGACTAATCTACCACATATTCTTGATATTCTACAGAAGAGCAGAAGCACCCCCTGCTAACCTGGTAGTCCTTAGCACTACCACAGATTGAACCAGAGCCAGGCGCAGATGGCACAGAGCATTTCAGCACGTAAGAGCAGAGGCCTTAGTTTTTCACCCAAGGGCAGACACTATGTTTTTGTTATTATATTATTCCTCTTCCAAGGTTTTGGATTCTAATATAAAATTGTCTTATTTTCATTTTAAAGTCAATGGTATTAACCATCATTGAGAAACACAAGTATCCCTTCAGGTTACATTTTACAGACTACTGCTGAACAGTTCAACACATTCCCATATACAATTATTTTTTATTATTTATATTATGATAGCGTCTAGAGACCCCAGTTGGGCATGGGGTCCCATTGTGTTTAGGGACTGTGTAGACATATAGGAAGATACAGTTGAAAAGGTACAGCAGAGTTTCTCACTGTTCGCAGCATCATCTACAGGTACAACAGACAAATGGTTCAGGTGTTAGCTGCTGAAAATATTAAAGGGGAGATTTCCAAAGGCACAAAGTCTCCTAACTCCCATTGAAAGCCCATGTGTGCTGGACACCTAACTGCCCTTTATGCCTTTGAAAACCTCCTTCTAAGTTTGCTGCTTTGTCTAGTTTTTCTAAAGCATGTGCTCCTCATGGGCAGGACAAACCTAGTATGGAGTGGCAGCACAAGGCCCTCTGTCCAACATAAGTCCAGGGGGGTAAGGGGGGCTGCAGGCAAGGTGGCTGCACCTCCCAATTTCTGCAGAGGAAGACTCTGTGCTTGCTCTGAATAGGGGAAAGACTAGGGAGGAGCAGCTGCATTTCTTCTAAGCCAGTTCAATTCCACTGTGGACAGCAGCGACTATTACATCCCAAAGGCGGGAGTAGCTGCCACAGAGGGGCTACATTACATTCTTGTGGCTTGGCTGTGGGTTGAAGCAGTGAGTTTCATCCTTCAGCTCCCACCTAGTCCCTCACACAAAGCCATTGACTCAGGGAGTTGTGCAAGGCTGATTGAATTTCACCCCATATTCTTAAACATTCCTATCAGTGAGAAACTCTTGTTCATTTTACAAGTTCCAGCATCTGATATTTTTATAATATGGAAAGCACTGCTTTACTTACCAAAAATATAATTTAAAAAATGTGTAACTGTTAACAAATTTGGTTTAATTGCACCTGTTCTGTGAAGGGTGTATGCTACCAGAATTCCCCAAAAAGTTTCCAGTTAAATTTATGCAGTAGTGGCAGTAACTGGACCATAGCAAGCCTATCAAGCAGATTGAGTTTCACACATAAATCAACCATCAGAACATTTTATTTTAAAGTATGACATGATGTTTTTACAGTGCTTAGAGCAATAGGCTGATTAGGTATATAAGGGTTGTGTACTAACACTTTATGTTGAAATATTTTTTTATGGTCCCTACATTGTTCCCTTTTGGTAACCCCCTAACATTTATATCCATATTAGTTTTCCTACATTAATTTGGTGTTATGGTTAATACCTCTTTAGAGAACCATTTCTGCCATTTGGGAGACAATGTAAGGTGGTTGTTAAATAAAATGTAAAGCTACATTCATATTTTGGACCTGCAATTCCGAAGTGCTCCAGTCCCCATTTGTTTTTATAAGGTAGCATATTTGCTAGTATTTTATTTTTATTGTGCAATTTCTTTATTTAATAAGGATGTTTTAGCTTCACAATATTCAATGAAAAGAACAACTGAAATACACATCCGTGTTCCAGCTCTTGGGTGGGGTTTGACCGGCTGTTAACCGCATTCTTATCTAGGGCATATTTTAAATATGAGTGCAGTGATTCCCCTTCTGGTGATTTTACATGGGAACTGTGGCTGACCACTTCAGAGTATTCAGGAACAAAGAGTCAGTTTCCGTTAGCATATGTGGCTTGATTCTGCACTACTAGAGTCAATGGGAGTTTTGACATTGATTTTATTGAGAACAGGATCACAGTGCCTAGGATGGAAATTGGATGGCAAAATTTTAACAAACCCTGTTTGTCCTGGTGTTGCTATTTCCAGTAATATAAAGACTGTTGCCTCTTTTGTTTTTACCATGACTAATTCTAAAGCTGTACATCAAGAGGCATGCTGTGGACACTCCTACACTTAACTGAGAAAGTAAATGTAATGCCCAAAAGATATAATTGTTAATGTGGATGGGGGGTAGATATTACCAGTCAGTTGTTCTTTGGCACTGGAGTCTTGAAGGAGCAATCAACAAAACAAATAAAAGCTCAGTAAGCTCTTGTATTCTTTCTGTATCCTGTAAACTGCAAAATTGAAAGAAGGAAATGTGTCATCACTAAAGAGAGTTTCCCTGGTCTTGTCTATCATAATTGTTGGCCAGATAATCAACTATGTGGGTTATTCCTATGTAGGAAGCTGGAAACTCCAAGTTTGGGCTATTGAAATTTCCTCCTAATTTCTTGCAGTTGGCAAAGCTTGCCCTCTCACTGAATAGATACGAGTGGGTTAAACAAATTGGTTTATCCCCTAGAGGGCACGGCCATCCATATGAGAGGAGCCCTCTGCCTCCACATTACCTCAGCCTGTCCACTTGCCACATACTCGGAAGTCCTCTCTCATGGTGGAATTCCTACCAGTGATGGGAACCCTAACCCTAAGGTTAATACTGATAGTTAGCATTAGCTTGCTTGACAAACCCCATAGGGCCGCTTGGAGAACAGTCTTTTTGTTTTGTGTTTAGACTGAGGTCCTCGTCCGTCACTTGGGCTCCTACGCACTACCCCCGTACAAATAATTATATTGTGGTCTGTCAGTCCCTCCTCTCCCTATCCACAGACCCTCATAGAGTTTAACCCTGTCCTTTCATTAAAATAATGGCATGTCAGCAAGATATATGTGTGATGGTAATCATGCTCCATATGTTGGTGAAAGTATTTAAATGTTACCCTGAACTGCTGTCTAGAATCCCTTTATTTCTAAGTTGAGACTTAAAAGTATGATGATCTCCAACTGTAAGGAATGCAGAGCCAATGGGAGTTTGTGAGAGCAGAACATTCAGATTCTGCTTTGGGCAACTATGTTCTGCCTACCTCAGTTCCCACAGCAGTTTCATTTCTAATTACAGTAGAATCTCCATTTTACAAATGACCAGTTATATGAACTCTTTTTCCTGACCGGGGGAAGGGGGAAATCATAAAACAAAAGTGCTGTTGAGGAAGAACAAATCAACATCCCTTAACATCCGATGACTTCAGTGCATTGGAAATCGCTTTGCAGTGGTTTGAAGAATAGGAAGATAGCAGTACATCCTACTGCAGTTTATGCACCAGATCTACTGTAATTTTGAGATGTTCAATTTTATGAACTGTTTGTTTTTATGAACTCCTCAATCCCCCAATTAGTTTGTAAAATAGGGGTGGTTCTTCAAGTACTACACATGTGGATCCTACTCATGCCGTGTGGGTGCCCAGTGCAGAAGCTCAGAATGTTTTTACTAGCAGTGTCCAGAAGGGGTCAACTCACACTTCCCCTACCAAGGGCATAAAGAGTACGGCAACCCTGACCATTGAAGGCAGAGCAGCTGGAACAACATTAGTGTACCTTTTATAGTTTTCTGTTAGTTATGATGGTAGTTATTTTTTAAAACTTTTTATTACAGCAAAGCTACAATATTATATGAACATAACATATTATGTTCAGTATCTCTAACAATCAGGACAAGTTCCCCCGCAATACATGGGGCATACATGTAAGTCACATAATTCAAGTTCTCTAGTGTCCCATAAGTATCCTGCTTGGAATCATAAGAACAACAGAATTTATAGTGATGAGAAGGTATCGATCTACCAGAAGGATTCATCTGTTCCTCTACATTGTTCTTCTTTATATGATGACGCTTTCTCCTCCACTTAATTCTTCACCCAAATCCAGCATTGCTACATCTCACAGCTTGGATGGGTTCTGTATGTCTACATTAGACACAATGTTCTTCAGAAGAACAGAATATCTTACTTTAGAGCTTTAGAGCAGGACATTTTTTAAAGGAATTATGCATTCTGCAAAATACAGTAACTCCTCACTTAACGTTGTAGTTATATTCCTGAAAAATGCGACTTTAAGTGAAACGATGTTAAGCTAATCCAATTTCCCCATAAGAATTAATGTAAATGGGGGGGGGTTAGGTTCCAGGGAATTTTTTTTTTTTTGCCAGACAAAAGGCATTCTATACATTTTAAACAGTTTTAAACAAGCAATTTAATACAGGTATAAGTTTTCATAGAATCATAGACTTTAAGGTCAGAGGGGACCATTATGATCATTTTAAACAATTTAATACAGGTATATGTTTTAAACAACTTTAAAGAAACCATTTAATACTACAGTCATCACTGCTGAGTATGAAGCTTGGTTGAGGTGGTGGAGTCAGAGAGTGGAAGAGGGTGGATTGTCCGGCTGCTCCTCTTGCTGTTCTTGCAAGCACAGGCACGGACTTTGCCGGGGGCAGGAGGCTCAACCCTCGGCCCATCCACTCCACCCCTTCCCCCAAGCCCCCACCCTTGATTCTCTTCTTCTCCCCCCCTCCTACCTCCTCCCCCTTTGCACACTGCATCCTCACTCCTCCCCCCTCACTCGTCTCCCTCCTGAACGCTGCAAGCCAGCTGATTGTCGCGGGCAGGAGGCAGGGGAGGGAGGGAGGAGGTGCGCTGAGTCCTCGCTCCTCCCCCTCCTTCCTACCCAGGGTAATCAGCTGGCTTGTGGTGTTCAGGAGGGAGGGGGGAGGAGCGAGGACTTGGCGCGCAGGCTCCTCCCCCCCCCGCCTCCTGTCTGTAATCAGCTGCTTTGTGGTGTTCAGGAGGCAGGGGAGGGAGGGGGAGCCTCCTTGCTCCTCCCCCCTCCATCCTGCCTCCTGAACGCTGCAAGCCAGCTGATTGCCGCGGGCAGGAAGCGGGGGGAGGAGGGGGAAGGCGCTGATCCGTGGGGTCTGCCGGCGGGCGGGAGGCGCTGGGGGGAGTGGGGGGCATAGGGAGGCTGCCAGCTGTACAGAAAGCAGGCAGCCAAACAACGTAAGAGTGGAGCATTGCACAACCTAATTGATCAGCAACGTAACAACATTAACCGGGACGACTTTAAGTGAGGAGTTACTGTAGAAGTATTTCTTATTATGGGCAGTATCAAAGGGTCACATTTCTTCTCAGTGCTTTGTTCCGATAATCTTGGATTATTTATTATATTTAAAGTACTCGAGTCTATCTGTTGCTTTGACTAAGGTACATTTGGAAGTGATATCAGCATTTCATCTGCCTGTAAAAGGAGGTTCTGTTTTCTCTCATCAATCAGTGAGCAGACTTCTAGGAGGCTTGATTTGAGTTTTTCCTCCTGTAAGAAAGAATACTCAAACATGGGATTTAAATCTAGTGCTTTCTCCTCTAATGGAACCCCCTTTTTGAAACCTTACCAAGCTGTCCAGTTCACCTTTTCTCAATGAAGGTAGCATTGATAAATGAGTCAGACCAAAGGTCCATCTAGCCTAGTATCCTGTCTTCTGATAGTGAGCAGTGCCAGATGCTTCAGAGGGAATAAACAGAACAGGGCAATTTATCAAGTGATCCATTACCTGTTGTCCAGTTCCAGCTTCTGACAGTCAGAGGATTAGGGACACTGAAAGAATGGGTGCATCCGTGACCATCTTGGCTAATTGCCATTGATGAACCTATCCTTCATGAACTTATCTAATACTTTTTGAAGTTATACCTTTGGCCTTCACATCCCTTGGCAATCAGTTCCACAGGTTGACTCTGTGGTACGCGAAGAAGTACTTCCTTATGTTTGTTTAAAACCCATTGCCTATTAATTTCATTGGGTGATTCATGGTTCTTGGTTCTTGTGTTATGTGAAGGGGTAAATAATATTTCCCTATTCACTTTCTCCACTATCTTATCCCCCCCTCCGTTGTCGCTTTTCTAAAATGAACAATCTGTTTTTTTAATCTCTGCTCATATGGAAGCTGTTCCATATTCCTAATCATTTTTGTTGCCCTTTTCTATACCTCTTCCAGTTCTCATACAACTTTTCTGAGAGGTGGTGACTGGAACTGCAAACAGTATTCAAGGTGTGGGACTACCATGGATTTATATAGTGGCATTAAGATATTTTCTGTTTTATAATCTAGCCTAACATTCTGTTGACATTTTTGACTGCTGGTGCACATTGAGCAGATGTTTTCAGAGAACTATTCACCATAACATCAAGATCTCTTTCCTGAGTGGTAACAGCTAATATAGATTCCATCGCTTTTTATATACACTTAGGGTTATGTTTTCCAGTGTGCATTACTTTGCACTTATCAGCATTGAATTTCATTTGCTATTTTGTTGCCCAGCCACCCAGTTTTTTTCAGATCCTTTTGTAACACTTCACAGTGAGCTTTGGATTTAACTATCTTGAATAATTTTGTGTCAACTGCAAACTTTACCACCTCGTTGTTGACCCCCCCTTTTCTCCATCATTTATGAATATGTTGAACAGCATAGGTCCCAGTACAGATCCTTGGGGGATCCCACTATTTAACTCTTTCCATTGTGAAAACTGACCATTTATTTCTATCCTTTATTTCCTATCTTTTAACCAGTTACAGATCCATGAGAGGACCGTCCCTCTTATCCCATGAGTGCTTGCTTTGCTTAAGAGCTTTTGGTGAAGTACCTTGTCAAAGGCTTTCTTAAAGGCCAAGTACCCTATATCGACTGGATCACCCTTGTCTACATTTTTGTTGACACCCTCAAGAATTCTAATTTCTCTTTCCCGAAGCCATGTTGATTCTTCTCCAACATATTGCGATCATCTATGTGTCTGATATTTCTGTTCTGTACTATTGTTTCAACCAATTTGCCTGGTACTGAAGTTAGGCTCACTGTCCTGTAATTGCCAGGATCGCCTCTGGAGCCTTTTTTAAGTCAGTGTTACATAAACTATCCTCCAGCCATCTGGTAGATGATTTAAGTAATAGGTTACATGCCACAGTTAGTAGTTCTGCAATTTCTTATTTGTTTTTCTTCAGAATTCTTGGGTGAATACCATCTGGTCCTGGTGACGTATTACTGTTTAAGGTATCAATTTGTTCCAAAACCTTCTCTGTTGACACCTCAGTCTGGGACAGTTCCTTAGATTTATCACCTAAAAAACCATCTGTTATATGTCTAAGTTGAGTGCCAATATTGGAGATTTGCAGAGGAGCTACCTGGACTTTGACTAGTACTTTTGACAAAACATTATTTTTAGTGAATGCTTCTAGATCAGACACCCATTTTGGAGAGGCAGTTTTACAATCTCTTTTCAAATAATTCCTACCCCAACCTCTATTTAAGGTCACTGCTAGCTAACTACCATAAGTGGGACCCACATGTGTTGTTCACAAAGAAGAAAGAATGGTTACTGTCTTAGAGTAACTGTGCACATGTGGATCCCACAACCTGCCCTCCTTCCCCACAACTTAGGGCTGGTCTACACCCAGCCGCTAGTTCGGCGGCTGGGGATCGAAGTTCTGGGTTCGACTTATCGCGTCTGGTCTGGACGCGATAAGTCGAACCAGGAAGTGCTCACCGTCGACTGCGGTACTCCAGCTCAGCGAGAGGAGTACCGCGGAGTCGACGGGGAGCCTGCCTGCCACGTGTGGACCGTGTCTGAACCGCGGTAAGTTCGAAGTAAGGTATGTCGACTTCAGCTACGTTATTCACGTAGCTGAAGTTGCGTACCTTACTTCGACTTGGGGGGTTAGTGTAGACCAGGCCTCAGAGTCTTATATATTTTGGGGATGTCATGCTTTTTATGCCTTCGGTAGGGGAGCACAAGGAAATGAGTGTAAGTGTGACCCCTACAGAACACTGTTGGTGAAACGATTCCAAGCTACTGTGCTGGGGTGCCCATACACCATGAGTGGGATCCACATGTGCAGGCATCTTGAAAAACCACACTTACCATAAGGTAAATAACGGCTCTTTCTACTGTATATGTTTCTATTTTACAGTTCTTTTTGTGTGCCGCTCTTGCATACACATTATATATATATATATATAATATCGGAGTGGGGTCTGCATCCAAGATCTCTACAACTAGCCTAATCCAAATACTAAAACCAAACATTCAGGACTTTCGGAAAGTTAAGACCTGGTTTTTAAATGTCCAAATTTAGAAATGTCTATCTGGGAGTCTGTTTCTGTCTGTTGCAGCAGTTCAATCTAGAGTTGAGGAATGGAGTTAATGCTCATTTTGTCTGGGTGAGAGAGAGAGCTATTTATTATTTGTATTATCGTGCTGCCAAGTAACCTTAGTCATGGACCAGGAGCCATTGTGCTAGGTGCTGTACACACAGAACAAAAAATACAGTCCCTGCCCCCAAAGAGTGTATAGTGTGTGTGTGTGTGTGTAATATATGTAAATAAAATGTATGTGTTTATTTAAAGTATATGTATAAAAATGTGTGTGTATGAGTTCATAAGGCACTTTGAAATCATTTGGGGTGAAACACACTATATATAAATATGAGCTGCTGTTGATATCAACTATTTCCTAAAGGAAATAGTCTGAAAGCTTTAATAATATTGCCCATTCCTGCAGGCAGGTGTTGACAGAAGATAATAAACCTTCCAATCTGTGGAGTTAAGTGAACACATTTTTCATTGTGATACTCAAGTCTCTCCCTAGATTCCTTTATTTGCCACTTGTATCATGTCTTGGAATACTTTCTGTCTTCAGGTCTCAGGTTGCTGCAGTTTATATCCATATAGCTGTTGTCTGCTTTTCATCGCTCCTATTATTCTCAGAGTATTCTTTTTTTCTCATCATGTTGTATCCCATTCTGAACTGATCTTTCATTATTAGTGAAGTAGACCTGTTGATTTTTTTTCTGTGCCAGCTTTCTGAATGACTGTTCCATGTCTCCACTCCTTCTAGTCCCACATAACCAAAACATATCTGCAGAGGAACTTTCAGACGGAGAGGGGAGCATGTCTTCTAGCTACTCTGCCCTTCCCTCCAGCTCCACCTGACATTGTTCCCTTTACCAACAGAAACAACCCTGATAAGCATGTGATTGTGACAAGCAAGCTATGACAGTTTACTCCAGCTGATAAATTAAGCAGTAGTAAGTCACCAGAGTACCTGTAGCCGTACAAAAGTTCTTGAAATGATCCTCTGGAAGTCCTTCCGTTCTCCTTTTTTCCTTCGGTAAATACTCATTTGGACTTTTGCTGCATAGCATTACCAGTCAGATGTATGAGGAGATGTGATCCCTGACTGACAACGCTGTGCCAGCAAAACCCCCTAGTGTAGACTCAGTTATAGTGGCAAAACTGTGCTTTTGCCAGCATGACTTATTTTCCTGGGGAGGGCTGAAATAAGCTATGCCAGCAAAAACGTAGTCAATCTGTGTAGTTTTGCCAGTACAATCTGTGTCCACAGTAGGAGCACTTTGCCAGTATAGTGTATACCAATATAGCTCTCCCAGCAAAGCTCTCCTTGTGTAGACCTGGCCTGAGTGATTAACAGGCATTCATAATGAAGTCATGCTATTTGTTGTTAAATTCAATGGGATTTGGACACCTGATTCCATTAGGTCCTTTTTGAAAATCCCAGTGTATGTGCTTAGATATTTAGATTTGGAGAAAATGTCTTTGAAAATGGCCCATTTATATATTTGTTAGGATTACCTTTATTTAAAAAATATATTATTGTCAAAGGGCTCTATATATTACTATACCATACTATATACTATAATTTATAATCCTTCTATAGTCTCCCTTAAAATAATTAGGGTTTTTACCTCCCATCTAAGATATCATTTTAAGTGACCTTGATAAAACCATTTTTTGTTCTCAGACTGCCTTTACAAATATTTTTGCACTTTTAAAATAGGTAACAGTGAATTTAGTTCATTTACATTTAATCATTTAATACTTCCTGGCTTAGGCTACAAGTGAAAATGAGTTTGATCATTGTCTAGTCCCTAGTGAATTTCTGTCTACAACTGCAACTTGGCCCTCTTGGCAGTCTTAAACTGGAATAAAAAATATGTTAAATTCAAGAATAAAATGCATGAGAACAGTCGTGTGGGGGAACTTTCACAAAACCTGCCCACGCTGTGCATGGATTGAGCTACAGGTAGTGCTTTTAATCTTTCACACGCAAGAAATTCAAGTGCAAATTGTTTGGTTTTGGTTTTTTGAAATGAAAACTTCCTTTTATGCCTTTCAAGCATGTTAAACCTTTGTAGATCTCTGGATGTTTCCTTAGCCTGCCTACATGTGTTTTTTATGTTGTTACTGTAAGATAATGGAGATAGTCCCTCTGCCTTTTTCTATATTAGGGACATCTTCAGCCTCCTAAATAAGAATATTCATAATTCATTTTATTATGAATTAGCATAGGAAGGGCCCCATCTTGCTATCTTTCCATGCAATATTTAGCAAAATACATAGGAACTTCTGTTTTGTTAGCAATGGTTTATTGCATTGTATGCTTATGTGTTAGATGTGCAAGGCCTTTCATTAAACAGCAGGGTATTATTAGGCATAGCATGAAAAGCCTTTATAGTGTATCTGCCTTGTTTAAACTTGGCCCACAAGCATACTGCAGACTAAAAGGGTGAGCAATGAATTGAGAGTTGATGGCAGGCCCATAGAGGTCCTAAGGCTCAGGTGGTTGTCAGCCATAAGTTTAGCTTAGCTCTTTCAGTAATTTGTCACGCCTTGGTCTGCTCCTGCTGCGCCAGCACGTGCCAGCTTAGTGTCAGAGTGCCTGTTCGCCAGACGGCCACTCAGGCCTAACATCCTGCTGTTAACAGGACCAGCGGCTTGCTGTGGCAGTATGGAATACAGAGCCTTGGCAACAGCCAAGTGCTGTGCAGAATAAGCATGTTCATAATGAGATGTGAATGGCATCAGTCAGTCCCTTTAGAATAGGGTCTAGGCGTGTGCCTCCTCTCTTAGGAAGTTTGGCAGCCTATTCATTAACAAGAGTCATCAGGAGTTCAGCCTATAATAGTGAAGCAGCCCCAAATACACTCAGCCTAATACTTGTGCTATCAGGAATGTGTTCTGCTGGGCTTTAAAAGAAAATAAGTAAATAAAATTGTCAGCAGGTGCAATCTCTGAAATGCTAAGTATTAATTTTCTTTCTTCAGTTTCCCAAAGGGAGTTTATAGAAGGATTTATCATATGTGTATCTGTCTCTATTAGCATGAAAATCTTTCTAAAATGTCATTTAACCCTAGTGACTACAGTAACTTGCATATGATTAAGACATAAACACATTGATTATCCCCACTGAGATGGAGCACTAGAAATCTAATGCTCCATTATTTTACTCTGAATTGAAAAGAATGTTCAGTCATTTTGAAAGTATCATATTAATGTAGCAGAAACTACAAACGTGCTCCTTGGAATAATTCTAATGAGTAATGTAGGCTTTTCAATTAAAAAAATCCAATCACCTACATTATATTGAGTCACTGGTGTTATTTCATCGTCTCATAATTTGGTAATTATGAATTGGCACTTTCTCCTACTTAATGCAATCTCGTAGAATTAGCATGCTTTTCCACATGACAAAAACGCAATGAAGATCTGAAAACTCTTTTTTTTTTTTTTTTTAAATGAGGAAATGGGGAATGAGATGTCATACTGGCTTCTTCAAATGTTAATTCATAAAGTCATATGTGAGATTCTTCAGTCCATTGTAGATTTGTTTCAGACGTTATCCTGTTATTGGAAATGCATGATTCACCTTCTGAGAAAACAGAAGCTGCACACAAAAGGAAAAGATTTGCTTTCTCCACTGTGGAAAGCTGCCGCAAGCAGGGGTCCTATTAAGACAGCTGGAAAGTTGCTTCAGCTTGTTACGCTTGTAAGTTTTATTGGTGACTGGTTTTTGATTACACATTTGAATGCTGCGTGTTCCAGGTTGCCGAGTTTTAATTAAAAGGCAATAACCTTGGTTTAGCTTTGTTGTCTGTATTATGTAGACTGTATTGCATGCAAGGTCTTCTTTTATTAATATGTATAATTTATTGGTACATCCGATGATACCTTCTACAGTATAACTTTAACGTAAACTTTACACGCTGAGGAATCTTATATACTTCCTTCTTTTAAGTAGCACAATCAGTTGCATCTATTCTTTCCCTTTCCCTATAACCTGTACTCCCACTTCAATTATTTTTGGTAGGATGAAAAGAATAATTGTAATGCAAATATTATCCATTAGGAGCATGCTAAACATGCACTACATTTCTGTTGTCATTATGGTTTTTCACCTTAAAAATGTAACATTTTTATTTCCCAGGAATATACTTCTAGGGTCTTTGTTTTCATCCCCACTAACTTCAGAGATCCCTTGGATTCAGTCACTAAACCATGCCTTTTTCAAGAATGATATTTGTGTTGAAGCTAAAAAAAATTATTGATATGATAAATAATTTCAAAAAGTACAGTGTTATTACAGTTCAGTGCTTATGTTTAGAAATCTTAAATATTTTAAAGAAATTTTGAAAGGCATATTTTTCACACCAGTGATGTAGTTCTCTACATGTATTTGTATGGATTGAACTGTTAGCATTCTAGGACATTGTGTAACAGCATTTAATTTTGCATGTGCATTTCCTTAACCTGATTATTGCAGTTATGAGGAAAGAGCTCTATATCTTGAAGCAATAATCCAGAATCACAAAGAAGTAATGACATTTGAGGATTTTGCAGCTCAGGTCTTTTCTCCCTCTCCTAGCTACTCTCTCAGTGGAACTGGTGAGTCTCTGTACGTTATTCTTCTGTTTAGCACTAAGAAGCACTTGAGCAGCAGATGTACACCTGTTTTTCGTAGATAAATGCTTGCAAATTTAAGAAGAGCATTCTCCCTCTGAATCAACTAATGAATATCAAAAGGAATGATGACATTCATTTTAATTTGTTTTGCATCAGAGCTATTCACTCAGTTCCTTTCTTCAGCTATCCTGTTAACCCCCGAATCTAGCAAGGTTAATGAACTTTCTCTCAGTAATGTGCTCTGGTTCATTCAGGAGTGTGGGTTTCTTGCTGAGCTGGGAATATGTTGTTCAAAAGCTATGCCTGAATCAGTGCTTACTTATCGAAAAATAGTTCCTCACAGTAGAAGCCGTTGCTACTAATGCTAAATGGGGATTATGCTGCTGAGATACCAGGGTCAGGGATTAATGCAGAAGAAATGTAAGGATAGTGTTCGGTTAGAATATTATAACAGTAATACAGTATGCTAACATTTTCCTTTTAATATTTGATATATGTGTGGTCAAATTTCAAACTTCCTACTAATGCCTGGATTGGAATCTCATTTTTAAACTCTATTTCAACAATTATTTCATCAATCTTGTTGAAAGATGGAAATCTATGTAAAACTCAGTGAATGTATTCTTTACGTCATAACAAGATTTTAAGTTAACTTCTAAGGTCAGTAAGATACCAGTTGCTACTTTGTCATTTTAGTTATCCTTGATAAATTGGTTTAAAAGGAAACATTAATTCTGAAGAGTAGGTTTCTAGCACCCTAAGGATTAATTTTCCTCTCTTGTGGAAAAGTATACAGTCAGTGCCTGATGAATTCCTTAATCCCTTCTTTGTACCGATTGGGTGTACGCTTTCTAATTATTTCATGATACTCTTTTGGATTGTTAAATAGATTATTTCAACCCTGTATAAATGTTTCAACACATCTGCTTTATTCCCTATATTCTGACTTGTTAACAAATATCTTCCATCTAAACTGAAAAATTGAAGGAAGAAATTAAATTTACTGAAATAAATCACTTACAAATAAAATCAGCCATGCATCATTGTTTAACATTACTGGCTCCAATCCTTGAGCTTTCAGAGCTTTGTTAGGAGATAAGAGGTATATGCATGTACTTGTATTGGTCGCCAGTAGCAGCAGGCAGAAGGCTTTGGAGATAAGCAAGCTGGCAGAAGTAAAGGGGAACCAGTGCTATTTACATAATCGCGCCTCTGCTTCCTGGAGAGGCGTCAAGAAACACAGGGATGGCCTCTATTGATCTTTGTTGAACTGGAATACTAAACAACATTAGAAAAGCTTATAACTTAAAGCTTTGATTAATGTTTTCTACATTAAAAAAGTAGAACAGCTGTGAATTAAATTCTTTTATACGCCCTGCCAAAACTCGGAGACAAAAAAATTATCAATTTCAATAGAAATGTAGATTTCATACCCAGTTTTGTTAGAAACTTTGAGTCATTTATCTGTGTAGGTATCAGCAAATAAAAATATAGGCATCTTGGCAGAATTTTAAAATACTTTAAGCATATTTTATTGTCTTCATCAATCTTCCATACTTCTGTTCCACCACATTTGCATATGTTATTTGGTCATCTTATTCTGATCAGATTAAACATAATTAGAAAAGACATTACTATGGAATAACATTCTAAATTATATAATATCTGTTATATGCAAAAAATACTTAACATTTATTTAAATTGTTCAGAAGAATTGTTAAATAATCATTAAGTACTAGAATAATTTTTTTATGTGATTTAATTTTTCTTAATCAGAACTTGTCACAAAATTCAGATCCTGATTTTCAGCCTTCCAAAGTTTGGGTATGTTTGAAATCATATTTTTAGTTCGGCCTGTTATAATACTAGGGCCAGTCATGAGTCAGATACCAAAACTCAAGTCTCCAAAGTTCAGGGCTGTTCAGAGCTGGGATTTCAGTTTTCCCAGCTATAGTCAGAGGCACAAAATTCCGATCCAGGCTTGAATTTATAAGCATCCCCTGCCAGTCTCCCTTATTCCCCTCCAAGGTTTCAAGTTGTTCTGACTGAGCAAATCTTTAGTCTACTCAGTGTTACAAGACAGTTAATACCTGATTTAAAAGATCTGTTGTAATTAGAGAATGTTGGAAGAACAACACAGCAAACTGTATACTTGAGAAAATCATTTCATTTATGGGCTTTAGAAAATTCTATATCGTAAGGTTTCAAGCTATGTATTAGAAGAGAATAATTTATTTAATATTTTTAAAATAGAATTTTCTAGATTAGACAACTTCCTAAATCATGAAAATTACTTGTCATATTAGCCTTTACAAAGACATGTAAATCCGTGTCTCAGGAATTTCCCTATTCCAGGATTAAAAGAAAATCTATCCATACTTTTACCTTTTACTGCTTAGTTGCTAAATTGTTTAGTGTCAGGATTACTATGAGTCCTATTATAATTAGATTTCAGGATTGTGCACTCTTAGGCTCTAAATCAATATTGAAACCAGATATAACTCATGTAATTCCACAATCGTTGTTAATGCTGAATAGTCCCAGGGCTTATAGGCCCTGATTCTGCAAAAAGATCCAACAGAGCCCCACTGCAGTCAGTGGAGCTCAGCATGGGCACAGTTGTCTGCCCACACACATCCACCTGTAAGATCAGGGACATCTGGATTCATCTAATATTTCCATTATCATCACATTTTAGGTTAGTACTTTGCAGTAGATCTTCCATTACCAACTCAATATATAGAACCATGAATCCGGACAGTGTGTATT